>NW_013617480.1:39748-67797 GCF_000695525.1 Brassica oleracea var. oleracea | reverse complement strand
ATGCTGTCGCGAACGAGGAAGAGGTCGCGTGCTGGAGCTGTTCTCGGATCGCGAACGACTGAGCTAGGATCAGAAACGCCTTGGTCTGAAGCTGATTGGGGACGCGAGCTGGAACAGATGCGGGAACAAGAGACGCGATCGGAGTTTAGGGTTCGTCGGATCGCCGGCTAGGGTTACGGTTTTAAGGTTTTTCGATTTGGGTATTACCTTAGGGATTTAGAGTTTCGTGCTGATAACGTGTTATAAAAGTAATGAAAAAGTCTATCTTTATTCATAACATAAATGTTTCTTATATAGGAGATTACACCGTCATAAATAAATGAAAAGATTACAAATCATAATCTCTTGGTTATGAGCCATCTACAATCTGGTTCATAACAATTTTGAGTTTTAGGTAAATTTCGCCAAAAAAATCCTAGTCTAAAAGCGTCATATTATTCTACACGCCTCATTCATTTACATATTCATATGTTATGACTTTTTAATTTCTACTGGAATTAATATCAATTCAAATTCTACATCAAATGGACAAAAATATAACTAACGTCAAATTCTAATTAGTAATAATATTTTTGGAAATAAGCCAGAAAAAAAATTCACGTGAACTTTTTCATGTCAGTCCAAAATAACCAAATAACACGTTAATGAATAGAGTTAAACATGAATTTGAAAATCCAACCATACGAAAAATGTTTTAAAGGAAAGAGTTATTAGCTGTATGGCTGTATCTAACTATGAAATTACCCTCTCTATTATATTGTCTGCAACCACGTAATTCTAAAAGAGCACAAGAGACAGATATGAAACCCCAAATCTTTTTCTTTTATGAAAGAGTCTCCACAAAACTAGAAGTTGTTTAGGAAAGACGTCTTCTCACCACACGTTCAAAAATAGCAAACGCTAAAAATAAACACTAGTACAAGAACCTATAAAATACGCTGAGACAAAAACTTATTACTCAGGCATTCATAATTTAAATAAGCCTGGGATCATAATTTCTCATCTCCCCAACTAAAACCGGGGACGACTAAAAATAAAATAAAAATCTAAAAAAATTAAAAAAAAAAATGAGAGCCTCAACAAGAGTCATATGGACAGTATCTGTCCTTATGCTAGCGGCTGTGTCGGATGCCATTTTCCCTCTACCATTTCTTCCCTTCCTCCCTGGCTTCAACAACGGCATTCACGACAACGATGCTCTGAAGGTTGCTAAACCAGTGGCTACCGGTGGAAAAGCTGGAGGAAAAAGAAGATCAGGCGGTGCTCCCGAAGCTCAGACAAACTGGCCTGGAAAGTGGGAGTTGTTCTTGGAAAACTCAGGTGTGTCAGCCATGCATGCAGGCCTGATGCCACTCATCAACCAGGTCCAATTTTATGACGCAACCATCTGGAGAATCTCAAAGATTAAGCTTCCTCCGGGTGTTCCATGCCACGTCGTCAATGCCAAGACCAACAAGATCGATTGTTGGGCTCATTCGGTTCTCATTGATGTCAACAACGGTGCCATTAAGCCTCTATCCGTATGTATCATATCCCCATTCACATACATAATATTTAGTATAATTTGGACTTTTATTGAACATCTTTATTATTCACATACTTTTAATGATAGCTTGCCACTGATACATGGTGCTCGTCTGGAGGTCTGACCGTCAACGGAACAATGGTGAGCACTGGAGGATATGGAGGAGGAGCCAACACGGCGAGGTACCTAGCGGCTTGTCCAAACTGCCAATGGCATGAATACCCTCAGGCTTTGGCTGCGAAGAGATGGTACTCAACGCAAGCAACTCTCCCTGACGGAAAGTTTTTCATTATTGGAGGACGTGACGCCATGAACTACGAGTACATCCCAGAGGAAGGACAAAACAACAAGAAGATCTACGACTCATTGCTCCTTAAGCAAACAGACGACCCGGAAGAGAACAACCTCTACCCCTTCGTATGGCTTAACACCGACGGTAACCTCTTCATCTTCGCAAACAACAGATCCATCCTTCTTAGCCCCAAAACGAACCAAGTCATCAAAGAGTTCCCTCAGCTCCCAGGTGGTTCCCGTAACTACCCTGGATCAGGCTCCTCAGCACTCCTCCCCATCCATCTTTACATGAAAAACCCTAAAGTCATCCCTGCTGAGGTCCTCGTCTGCGGTGGAACCCGACACGACGCTTATTACCGTGCCAGCAAGAAGGTATTGTTGGAACTAAACATTATAATCTTTTTGGCAAGGACAATACAGCCTAATGAAACATTGGTCCTACTCCTCAAAATTTTTAGAATTTTATATATATAAAAATAGGTTCTCAAATTATATTAAAAAAAGTTTAAATTTTTTTAGTATAGCACAAAAACTCAGATGAGGTTTTTCTTTTTGGACCAAGTAAAATGTTGATTTATTTTCGTGGTCCTGTAGGTATTCGAACCAGCACTACAGGACTGCGCAAGGATAAGAATCAACAGCGCTAAGCCACGATGGAAGATAGAGACTATGCCAACGCCACGAGTCATGAGTGACACCGTCATCCTCCCTAACGGAGACATACTCCTAGTCAACGGAGGTAAACGTGGATGTTCAGGATGGGGCTATGGTAAAGACCCTAACTTCGCTCCCACCTTGTACAAGCCTCGTGCCGCCCGGGGCAAGCGTTTCAGAGAGCTCGCAGCCACCAACATCCCACGTATGTACCACTCCATCGCCATCGCTATCCCCGACGGTAAGGTTCTCGTCGCTGGAAGCAACACCAACGACGGTTACAAGTACAACGTTGAGTTCCCTACGGAGCTTCGCGTTGAGAAATTCTCACCGCCTTACCTCGACCCGGCACTAGCCACCTTGAGGCCAAAGATCGCCACGTCACCTAAACAGATCAGATATGGACAGAACTTCAACGTGAAGGTCAACCTTAACCAAAAAGACGTGACCAAGCAGAGTCTCAAGCTTACCATGTTAGCACCATCCTTTACCACGCACAGTATCTCCATGAACATGAGGATGCTTCTGTTGGGTGTCGGTGGTGTTAACCCTGCTGGTGGCGCTTCTTTTGAAATCCAGACGGTTGCACCGCCCAGTGGAAATGTTGCACCGCCCGGTTATTATCTTCTCTTCGCCGTCTACAAAGGTGTTCCCAGCACTGGTGAATGGATTCAGATCGTCTAAGGATGATTTTTTTTTAACCCATTTTTCTGTATGCCGTAACATCTTTATTATGTAAAAGAAAAATCTCGTAATGTTAAGTTTTTTGGTACTTTTCTATAAAATTTGTATATGCCATGATTAATGTATCCAAATTCCTTTGTGTGTTGAGTTTCTCAGTGATTCCATGGTTCGTCCTAAATTTTGTATCGGAGCAAAATTAAACAAATTATAAATATATCTCCAATCCTTTTTTTATATTTTCTTTTATAATAGTATTTAATTTAAAAGTTCATGCCATGCATCCACTTTTATTTCATTTTTAATCATGTTTTTATTTTATATTAATGGAAAGAAATTACATTTTTATTTAATTTTATACCATTTAAATGTTGAATATCCAGTATAGATTAATTATTTAGCATAATGATGATGGATGTTATTTTTTATTTTCTTTTGTTTGATCTTAAAATTTTAATAGATTATCAAAACCCTTTCGTATTACCCAAACCACACTTCTCTCTTCAAAAAAGAACAGGAAGCAATATATAGTCAAACAAGCAAAACAAACATGATCAACCAGGTGAATAAACACAAGAAAAAAATCTACCACAAGTGTCGTCAAACACTAAGATGCATGTCCAAATCCTAAGCCAATGCCTGCATTTTTTTTGTATATGTACAAAGTCCTCTCTCTCTTTTCTCTCCTCTCTTCTATGCTCTACTTGGTTGTTAGTGTCTCTCAGTGGGGCTTCTCATGTTCTCTAACTTTGCTAGAAATGAAAGTTTCTTTGGTAGAGCTCTTGGAGACTTCATCATCGGCTTCTCCAAAGCTCTTGGAGACTTCATCATCAGCTTCTCCAAAGCTCTTGGAGACTTCACCATCGTCTTCTCCTGCTCAGCTTTGTGGAAGAGTTCTATATCACTCATCGAACAATGCTTCTTTGTATCTGATGACAATCTCCACCCTATGAGTTCTGATAGTTTCCTCGAGTTTGGCGTTTCCGCCGACTCCATCTTTTCGGTTTCCTCATATTCAGATTCCACCTCACTTTCAGCTGATCTTCTCTCTGCCTCTGCCATCATCTGTCTTTGAACTAGCGCATCAGCTTCAAGAACATCCTCTATTCTTGACATGATCTTGGAAGCAAGATTTTCTAAAACCCTCGAATAGCTCTCCAAAATCGCCTGTCCAATGTCCTGTGAAAGACCCATGATAACAAACTCTATTAAGTTTTTAATAAAATTTAGCATGCTGATGTTTATTTTTTCTTTCTTGTTTTTTACGTTACCTTGTTGTTTTTAATCTTGGAGACTTCAAATGAAGATTGTGGGATCCCAGGGTATTGGTGTTTAAGCATAACCAAAACAGTCTCAGCTCGGACCTCTAAAAGCTCCCTCTTCTCCAAGCTAACAGAGGATCCCCACTGTGATTTCCCGTCTTTCTCTTTCTGGTTCATCTTCCTCTTCCATATTACCATGGAGGCTTCAATCCTGTTCTTTAGATCAAGAACTTTGTGTTCCGTTGACAAATCCAAGAAAGAAAGGAAGTAGTCAGGATCAAAGTGTTCATCTGTTAGGATCTTGTAAAGGAAATCTCCGAGGATTGTCTTCCCATTCTACAAAATAACAACAATTATATATTAGCTTAGCGGTAAAAGAATAATCAAGAACATTCATGAAGAAGAAGTGAATAACCTTTGGAAGGGAGTCAATGTAGTTGTCAGGAATGTTCATTTCAGACAATACTACATCATTTATGGCTGTGGCGGCTTTGAGGACTTGTGCCACAGAATCTTTTCGACTTTGCAACAGTTTACGTGATTCTTCAGACAATCCATCCGATGGAACCTTAACAACTGGTAACCACCAGTTCTCATCCCTCCTCCAGTCTCCATTGTTCGATGTATCCTCAACATCTCTTGGGACATACCAAAAGTCTTTCTGGTCCTTAAAGTTGTCCAAAGTCTCCTGCCAAAATGATAACTTGTATTAATAGGATGGCATCACAAAACGCATTTACATATTTGCATGGAACTAATTTAAATCTCTTTTTGAGTTTGTTATCCTATATAGATCTTAAAGTAAACAAAAGTGTGTTTTATCCGCATTTTATTAAGTTAGAGTGTGAACATATATCATATGATCATATATTCATTTTTTTTTTGAAAAAGGGTTATGATCGTATATACATGCACACTTGATTGGGATGATAATATAGTATTTGACGTTAACATTTATGTTTATACTTGCAGTTGTGTTGTATAGAAAAATAAAATCAAACACTTGTAGCAAACGTTAAAACTTAACAATCAATGGTATTCCATGAGGATGCAGTAAAAACTCACGAGAAGAACCAAATCAAGCTTGCGTAAGGCTGGAATGTTCATCAGCAAATCATCTCTTTGTTTGGTCACCATGATCTACAAAAGATCAAATTAAAGATTTATAAGATAAATAGTCACGAGGAGTATTGTATTTACGTAACTGACTAATAGTCCATGCATTCACCTCGGTGAATGCTCCATTTTTGCCTATTTGCTTAGAAGGAACAAACTGGACAATGTGATCAACCACAGACAATAACAAATTCATTTCTTTCCTCCAAATCTTTTTAGTCTCCGGATACATAGGCTGCAATTTCATCTGCTCCCCGAACACAGAATCTGTCAATACCAAAGCCACGAGTAGTTTGTCAATTTTTAACAATTCAAATAAGTCAATTAGGGATATAATAGTCTCAAATATTTACCAGCGAGGTTGGTGATGGCATATGACAAAGCTAACGCAGATGTCACGCCTTCACTACCGCCTGACATGTCCTCTCCAAGCAGCAGTTTTGCGAATCTTGCCTTCATTGCTTCCATGTCTGAAACATATATAAATGCACATATGACGTAAGAACTAATCTAAAATAAAGATATGTAAATATCTACTACTAATTGATTTTTCAGATCATCCAACCCATGTATATACAGAACTGCAATCTAAATGCAATTCATATACCATATACAATGTGTGTGGTTTCACCAAACAAAAACATTTTCAATTTCACTCATATTTTGTTAAAATATGATTACTATTTATATGTATCATGTTTTCTGTGGGGTCAAACATAAGATATCATGTTATTTGTTTAAATTACACGCGAGGGCAAATTATAAAATAAAGCCCATATTAAGAGGTAAACAAACCTGATGTCCTGTTTTGCCTGCCTCTACGAGTCCATACAGCAAGTTCGTGCTCCGGGGTATGCCTGCCATCCCCGCGATAAGAAAATGATGAATGTCCAGAGTTCCGACCATCAAACATCTTTCTAAAACTGAAAGATCTTGGCCAGCTTATTTTACGTCCTAATGTCCTCACCATCCCCAATTTACTCCTCTCAATTTATCTTTCCCCACACACTCTTTTTTTTTCTTTCTCAGATCTTACATAATATAAAAAAGCAAATGAAATACACAAATGAGAAGAGAAGAAGGCAAAAGAGACGTACAGATCAAGAACTAGTCCGTTCGCTCTCCATTGTCTCTGTTCTTTCACCACGGAATGAAACAAAACACATACCAAAAGATAAGTGGAGCAAAACAAATACTTTATGTTCTGTATATTTTTCCAGTGATGTTCTGTTTTTGAGGTGGTGGAAGTAAATGAAACAGATAAATGTTGATGTATACTTTTTCTAGGGGTGGAGAGACAACGTGCGGTGCATGTTGTACAAAAGAAGGCAATATACTTTCTCAAGACTTTTTATTTATTTATATTTGATCTTTCAGCTATTCTTATAACTTGTTTTTAATATTTCTATTACTGAAAAGGAAGTTGTCATGATATAAAATTTTGAGTCATATATTTACAAAGAAAGAGGCATTAAACACATATAAACTTAAGTTTAAAAGACCATAAAGAGATATGACCGAGCCTTCAACTTCGATTAAATGAAAGTTATCCAAACAGGGAAACTAGCGGCGACCCCGCCTGTTACCACGTTCACGGTTACCCCTTCCAGCCGCTACAGGATGCCATTGCACCTGCTTCGCCTTTGCTGACGGTTTTACCGGCCTTTCCAGAAGGATTCTTTGCTTAAGGTTCAGCGGCTTAAATATCTATATTATAATTTACTTCACACTGCTCAGGTTTAGTGCTTAAGTATTTATAAAAGGCCTAAAGAATGTTGCTTAACATGCCTTATGTACGAGCCGGCGGTCTAGTCGAGACTACTAAACAGTTGAGCAATTATAATATAGATTCGGATCATATGGAACAACCATAGAAAAGCATAAATAAAACTAAAGATACCAGCATAAGCCACTAAGTTAAGACAAATAATATGAAATCATTATACTAGCATATTAGCTAAGAACATCTCCTACCATTCTTTAGTTTTACTCCAAAATGGAATTTGGAGTAAAATATCCTCTAATCTTACATTATTTTTCATTTCACAATCAAGTAAAAAATAAAATTACTCCAAAAATAAAGTGTACTGTATTAGGTTCAAGATACAAGAAGTTGAACATTATAATATCCTTTATACACTTACCAACACAGATAATACCGCATTGTTCAATCATTCCTTGTTACTCAACTCATCTTGAGCTCTTAGTTGACTGTAAAACTAGGTCTCAATGATTTAGAGAAGACTTTCTTGTTGATACTAAAGGTGCCTTACAATGTATATATACAAACTCGACAACAAGAGAATAGGAAATATACTAAACCGACTTGAAATATATCCTAAATAGATATGGTATATCGTATATTTGCATATATTCCTAATACTCCCCCTCAAGTTGGAGTGTGAAGTCTCTTGACACCCAACTTGGACAGTAACACTTCAAACTGTGGTTTTCCAAGAGCTTTAGTCAAGATGTCAGCGAGCTGATCCTTAGTACGAACATGTTTAGTGGCGATCAAACCAGCAAGGACCGCATCTCGAATACTATGACAGTCTCGTTCTATGTGTTTTGTTCTTTCGTGAAACACTGGATTGGCTGCAATGTATATAGCCGCTTGATTGTCACAAAAGAACGAGACAGGTGTGAGAACTGGAATACCGAGATCCTTAACTAAAGGAACAATCCACTTCATTTCACGAGTAGCTTTAGCCATAGCCCTATATTCGGCTTCAGCTGACGAGTGAGCAACGGTATCTTGTTTCTTGGTCTTCCACGTAACTGGAGAGTCACCGAGAAGGACTACAAATGAGCTCAAAGATCGACGACTAACAGGGCAAGAACTCCAGTCCGCGTCACAGTATATGGAGAGATCAAGATTTTCATCGGAGCTCATGAGTATTCCTTGATCGAGAGAACCTTTGAGATATCGAACAACGCGCAATGCAGCCTCCAAATGTCCTTCACGAGGTGACTTCATAAACTGAGATAGAAGATGAATAGAGTAACAAAGTTCAGGGCGAGTCATGGAAAGATAGACAAGACGACCCACAAGGCGACGATAGATCTTTGGATCAGAAAGTAGAGATGACTGATCGGAAGCGATCTTGTGGTTCTGCTCGACTGGTGTGCATGCTGGACGAGCATCCTGGAGATCCATATCATCAATGATATCCATGATATATTTGCGCTGAGATAAGAAGATCCCTTCTTCAGTACGTGCTACTTCTATACCAAGAAAGTATTTGAGCTTACCAAGATCCTTCATGTGAAACTGTTGTCCCAAATACTCTTTAAACTTGGTGAGTTTGTCGAGACTATTACTAGCGATCACTTAATCGTCGACATAGACCAAAACTCGAATCTCAACTGATTCTTTAGTGTATAAGAACAATGAATAGTCGGAGTAAGACTGAACAAAACCGAATTGCAGGAGAGCTTTAGATAACTTGGAGAACCAACACCGTGGAGCCTGTCGAAGGCCATAAATAGATTTCCTGAGACGACATACTTTTGTTGGATCAGAATGAGTAAAGCCTGGAGGTAAACGCATATACACTTCTTCCTCAAGATCACCATGAAGAAATGCGTTATGAACGTCCATTTGGTGAACTTCCCACTTCTTAGCTGCGGCAATACGGAGAAGCATACGAACCGTGCCCATTTTGATAACTGGGGCAAATGTTTCCTCAAAATCTTTGCCTTGAACTTGTTTATTCCCGTTGGCAACGAGACGAGATTTGTGTCGCCGAATTGTACCATCAGGATTGTACTTGATCTTATAAACCCACTGAGAACTCACGGCAGTCTTGCCAGGCGGAAGCGAAGCAATATCCCACGTGCCTTGCTCCTCATGAGCAGTGACTTCTTCTTTCATAGAGTCACACCAAACCTTATGCTTAATGGCGTCATGATATCGCTTAGGTTCAACTCCTGAGATTACAGCTGCTAAGAAAGCTTGATGCGCACTTGAGAAGGCATCAACAGAGATATATGTAGCTAAAGGAGATTGTGTCATACCTGGAGCATTTTCCGAGGACGAAGATGAAGCGCAGACTGGAACGAGATGGGTATCTTCATGACACATGATGTTGTAGTTGACGTAGTCTTTAAGCTTGACAGAGGGAAGACGCACTCGTTGTCCTCTACCTAACACAACCGGATCATTCATGGAGATATCTTGTACTGGCTCAGACCTCTGTTCAGTACGTGTTTCAGTACTTGTAACGACTTCTGCAGTAGTTGTAGACCTATCAGCTGGTAGTGCAGAACGAGACTCCGGAGCCTGTGGGCTCTGTGTCTCGGATGTTATCGGTTCAACTCCCACAGTAATATCTGTATTGCCAATGCCATCGCTACTCCCCCTGTCGAGTGAGCTGGGGACAGACTCAAATAACCAATCTGAGTCAGAGTAGTCGAGTGTATTAGTAGGTGGAGCCGGAGACGCAATTCCCTGAACCGGCGACTGTTCTGAAAGAGATGACATAGGAAATGTGTCCTCGTAAAATATGACGTCTCGAGAAATGAAGAACTGTTCCTTGTCGAGATCAAACACCTTCCAACCCTTTTGTCCAAACGGATAACCCATAAATATACACTTACGACTTCGAGAGCCAAACTTGTCTTTGTCCCTCTTTTTGACCCTCTTTTTTATTTATTCGAATCCATTGTACATGTTTCTACGAAAAAATGCCAAGACATAAAACCAGAACAATAAAATTAAGAAAGTCAAATAATGAGAAACTCTTATCCATACTTGCTTCAAACAATCTTGGTGGGATGACAAACATGTAGGAGCGGAGAAGAAATACAGTAGAGATAAAGTGGTATATATATAACTGGAGGTTGATACATTGTCTTAGAAAGCTTTGAATCTACTTGAGTATTTTAATTCCTGGTTGGAGGGTTTGCTAGAGCTCCCCTATGGGGGTTAGTGACCCAATCACCCAGCGCTTCATGCTGTATGTGCATTACATATAGTTCATCATGATGATAGTCCTCCAAGTCATATCGTAAAGCATTCTTGTTAATCTTCTTGGTTCTGGAAATCTTCAATATTCTCTTGATTACCCTCCTCTTTGGTTCCATTATGGTTTTTACCTTTGTAATTTGACATTGTAATAGATTATGTAAGCTCATTTACAGTGTTCTTGAGCTCTTTAAGCTTCCCGTTGGTCTAGCCGTGCTGTTTCACTTATGCTGCTTGTTTCTTCGTGGAGCTCAAGTATTTCTTGTCCTTTATATGTCCATGTTCATAAATTTGCATGTTTTAAATGTGTAATTGTATTTGGTTTCGGATTAATCATTGGTACTGATAAGACCTATAGCAATTTTTAAAACAGTAAATCTTATTCTATTAAAATGAGAATATAAGATCCATTGAGCCTATCCACCTCAGCAAATTAAATCAGCCAATGAAATATGATTTTTTTGCCATGTCACTATTTATTGAATCCAATAAAATACTTCATCTTCATTGTTCTTATTGAAGTCTCTGAAATTGCCATTATCCTACATTTAAGAACCTCAATTTCTTAAAACTTAATTCCCTTCGTTGATCCTTGCAAGATGAGAGACGATGACGTTTCAACTTCCGTTGTTTCTCTCTTTATAACTCTTTCGCTGAATCCTAGCCAAATGTATCACTTCTTATAATTTGAAATCCTGCTAAATTTTAGATGTAATATTTAGTTTACAAAACGAAATAAAATAACCATACACTACATTCTCATCTTTATTGTGTTAATCATGTTATTCTTTTTTGGTTTCGTACGATGGAAACCTATTTTACAACACATAATCCATGATACATTTGAGAAAATAAAATAAAAACTTAAGCCCTTTTCAAAAATAAAAAATAAAAATAGAAAACTCTGTACTACAAAATATATGCAGAACATAGTAAAAAGCATTCGGTTTAAATGTCTCAGACAAGAATATATTCTAAATTTACACTAAATACAAACAAAAATATACATACAAAAATGACAAGTTTTACCAAATTATATCATATCATTCGCGTGTAAATGCCCACGTAGTATATGGAATAATATGTTCAAATAATAGAAAAATTGTCAGATCACAATGATCCAAATAACAGATAACTAATAGATAAATATGCAAAGTTATACATTTTAAAATTACAAGTAACACGTAAAATTGTAGGACAAAACAATTGAGTTCAATAAATAAAATTACATAAAATTAACGAATTTTTAAAAATAAATGCAAAAAACAATACAAAATATAAACCGCGCGTAGCGCGGTTAAAGAATCTAGTCATATTTAATTTTTACATGACATTGTATTCTAAACAGTAAATATTGTACGTTTTTTTCATAACGGTAAAAAGCTGAAGCATTAAACATAATTTTCAAATAACAGTTGACTTAGACAACACGTTTTAGTCAATCTCTTTTAAAGGGATGAACGTAGTTAGTTGGGGGCAAGTAAAGACTAAGACGACGACTCTCTTCACCAAGTATAAAACATCTCCGTATATCCTCCTAATTAAAAGGATTTGATTTTTAATGTCTGAATGATATGGTTTTTAATCGTTTACTCACGTCGTGTAGTTTATCATTTTGAAAAGTAGTGATCATTTCAAATTTACAACAATAACTACATGTTACAGGTTACATATATAGCAGACTGAGTTACATAATTAGACACTTTTCTCTTTTTCTTTACCCAATAAGATACTTATTGCTTGAAGCACACAAATGCTGGTTTCGATGCTGATTTCAGACAATTATACCCTTGGTCATTTAGTAAACTAGTTGGACTTTGGTAGGGAAACCAAAATTGGTAAGTAGCCTCTTTTGTTAGTATAATTTAGACATTAAATATTGTTTGGTTTATAGGTAAGTGAGATTGATTATTAACTACACGATTTTATACTATTTTTTTTATCTAAGGGTGGTTATTGCTTCTTTGTTTTTGAACAAAAGAGACTCTTGCGGAGGATGATAGAAGATGTATTAATTTAATTTTCTTTTTCTATTTGTTTTATTGTTATTATTCATTGACCTCTCTATCTTTATTTGTTTGTATTTTAAATTAAAAAAATACATAAATAAATATGATTGCTATAATCAATTGTAATTTCTTTGTTTCTACATTTTAACATTCATTTTAATATATTTTAATAATTAACATGACAAATGATGAACAAAATGTCTTGTGAGTGGATTTGGACACATAATTAGGCTGATTGCAAAAGACAAGTAAAAAATTGTACACTAGAGTCTAAGAATGGTTGCGCCTAGCAAAAACCGGTTGAGGCTACAAAAGAAAGTTTTAGTACATACGTTACAAAAGTGAACAAATACTATTTTTTTTATGTAAGGATGGTTATAGCTTCTTTGTTTTTGAACAAAAGAGACTCTTGCGGAGGATGATAGAGGATGTATTAATTTAATTATCTTTTTCTATTTGTTTTATTGTTATTATTCATTGATCTCTCTATCTTTATTTATTTGTATTTTAAATTAAAAAATACATAAATAAATATGATTGCTATAATCAATTGTAATTTTTTTGTTTCTACATTTTAACATCTATTTTAATATATTTTAATAATTAACATGACAAATGATGAACAAAGTGTCTTGTGAGTGGATTTGAACACATAATTAGGCTGATTACAAAAGACAAGTAAAAAATTGTACACTAGCGTCTAAGAATTGGTTGCGCCTAACAAAAGCCGGTTGAGGCTACAAAAGAAAGTTTTAGTACATACATTACAAAATTGAGCATGAGGTAAAAGAGATTGTTAATCAGCACCTAAAAAGTAACTTGATCAAGACAGCTGAGATCACTATGTGCGTCTTGTTCGGGTATTGCGGACAGAGCGTCTATGGATGTGGTTGTTTGGGATTTGTGCACAGGGGGTTTGTGGATGTGGTTATCAGCAAAAAAAACGAGGTGTGGATGTGGCTGCTAGGGGTATGGGAAGTGTGGAAGTTGGGGTTGGGGTCAGGAGAGAGGTAGTACTCAGAGTCGTGCGAGTATGTAAAGCCATTTTCCATTTCCATGTTTGAGTACTCCAGCCATAAGAGCTTCTTCTTCTTTCAGTGTCCACTTATGCTTTGGGGCTCCCATTTTCACAGCTTTTCCTCTGTCAAGAGATGAAACAATCACAAAATGAATACTTTAGAAACATGAAATTAAGATGTAGAAGAGACGGTTAAGAGAATTCAACTTCTTCGATTTTATTAATGACTTAGATAATCAACAGAAAACACACACACCAAACATGCAAACACACTTACAAAAAAAAATTACATTTGCTCAAAATATAAAACCAATAGTGTTGCCGTTTACATATCTAAATCCAAATATGAAATATCATTAAAAATTAAATCTGATCCACAAAAGATTCAAACTTTGAATAGCCAGATGATGAAAATAACATAAAATAAGTATGAATCTCAAAATAAATCAAATTTCAAAATAAAAACTGAGATAAGAAAGAGAGATATGTTACTGTCAGATGCAGAGTTCTTGAGTTGTTCAAGAGTAGAGATACTTACAGATCAGATGGGGAAAGCTTGCCACGTTCTCTCTGGATGAGACCACACTTGACTCTGCTTTCCACAGAAGATAACGAACACTGCCGACCATCCACGAAGATCTTGAGCTCGGAATTCATGGCGGTCTCTGATATATGGTGTTTTTGGCATCTTGTATATATGTTTTCTAATTGGTTTTCAAGTCTTTATCGAGTCTTCCTAGTCCTTTTCGAATCATTACAGGTCTGGAGTTGCATTGGATGGGAGATAAACCAGTTGGAGGAAAAGAAGAGAATAAATAGTGCAATTTGGAGTTTTTCACGCAGAGCAGTCGTGCGGAGCAGTCTGACATGCCTGTTCCAGCCGCAGAGATTTTTAAGGAAGTTTTCAAATATTTCGGGATTTTACCTAGAGCTTCCCCCTTTTACTCCTTGGCCGCCACAGACCTGCATACATATCGTTTTTTATTATTCTAGACATTCTAAGCTATTTTTTAGAAAGATTTTAGAGAGAGAAAACTTGTACTCTTGTTAAGGGAGAAAAATCTATACATCCTTTGGAGAAGATTTCTAAACCCTCTTTGCTTTTTATTATTGATTCAGATATGTTTTCTTTCATCTGTTATCTCTATATTTTCTCTGTCCATGGCTGAGTAATCCACTTGCTTAGTCTAGGGTGTTAGGGTGTTAGATTCGTGAGTTAAACATAGATAAGTGAATCCCTTGATTGTCTTCATTCATAACTATTCTTAATGCTTGCATTAAACTGGCCGCTTAATGTTAGATCCTAGGTTTAACATGTTCATTAATCGTTTAATAGGTTGGTAGATCTGTTATGAATGAGCATTGCATCCCTAGTCAGCGAGAGTAGATATTAGGGTGTATTGTGAACATATCAGACTTGATTTCTAAAGCTTGCTAGCGCGTCTTGATCCAAACGAGAGTTTAGGCATCAAGACCGACTTGCAAAGGAATCAATACCACGAGAGTGGGTTGATTCAACCTGAGTGATCCGAGTTCTAGATTTACTCTTAATTGAACTTGAATAATTGTTTGGCACACACTTGTTTAACACCCGATCAAACCACCCTAGGCTAGCATTTTTAATCATCTGAAAAACCTTAAATCGTTCTCTTACTTGCTTGTTACGAAATTAACTTTAAAACCCCCGTATGGTTTTAGCTTGATATATATATATATATATATTTTTAATGAATGTAAAATTTTATTCAATCAAAACATATTTACATCAACTGCTTCTATTGTTAATATGTAATCAAAAGCAAGAAATAAAAAAGAACAAATTCCCTTTAAACTTCAGACTGAACAGAGCTTTGTGCTCTTGTTCCAAACCATATTCTCAAACTTTCTTCAAAGCACTTCTTCCCTTTCCCCTTTACTGCTAGTAATTTCAATCGAATTGTTCTATCAACACATCTGATCATAACTGTCTCATCCTTTGGTTGTTCACCATGCTTACGGCCGTTACGCTCTCTCCAAATGCTATGGATCAGCGTTTGAAATGTATACCGGAGAAGAAAACCTTCTGTCAATGTGCCTCTAGGATTAGCTATCAGCTCCAGAATCACATTCCAGTCAGTAGTGAAAGCCTCTTTCATGATTCCACCAACCAGAGTTTCCCAGATTTTTGCAGAGAATCGACATCTGAAAAACAAATGCTGACAAATCTCCCGCTCTTCTTGACACAGCACACATACTGTATCTATTGTAGCATTCCATAGTTGCATCTTGTCATAGGTTTGCAATCTATTTCTAATGGCTACCCATGCTATGAACGTGTATTTCGGAGTGCATTGAGAAAACCACACGCCCTTGCTCCAATTACAATTTGGTTGAGACTGACGCATATACAACCAAGTCTTCTTCGTGGAAAACTGATTAGCAAATCTATCATCTTTTTGCCTCCAAAGCGGTATATCATCATCTTGACTGATATTAGCTCTCATCTTGTTAATCTCATCTTCTATCTCATTAAAAATCACCAGCCTGTTCCTTCTACTACGATGATTACTCAATACATCCGCTACTAACGCATTCTCCTTTATTCTGAGATCAATCGTTCCTCTGTCTCCCAACCGTCCTTTTAGATAACCCAAATGAGACCAAGAATCATACCAAAACGACGTGTGCTTTCCATTATTTACTTCCATCTTAAGATAGGACCTGTCAAGTTCTCTAAGCTTCAGAATCTTTCCCCACATCCAAGATCCATTTGCATTGCTTCTCATCGACCAGAAAGAACCCTTTCGTATCAGATAACAGTGTATCCACTTTACCCATAAAGAAGACCGAGCAGAAAATAACCTCCATAATAGCTTCAGACCAAGAACAACATTAATTTCCTTCAGTGGTCTGAGCTCCAATCCACCCTCCTGCTTAGGTAAACACACATCCTTCCAGCTTACTTTAGCCTTGCTCGTTTTTAAATCTGGACCAGACCATAAGAATGCTGAATACAAGCTTTCAATTTCCTTTAAGCAACTATTAGGAGTCTGAATGCTGACATCCAGAAATTCACCATACTCGTAATAACAGAACTGATTAACTGTAAGCGCCCCAATAAGACAAGAATCTGCCTGTCCAAGAACTCATTCTTTTCCTTATTTTTTCGACCAGAGGCATATAATCATTCACTGTCATTCTTCTTGGAAGTAAAGGAAGACCTAAATAACGAACCGGTAGCTCCCCTGATGCAAAACGAAAAGCGTTTAGGATATCACCTTCTTGATTATCAGATAAGCCCGCTGTATATAATGTGGACTTCTCTAAGCTGATCCTCAAACCAGACATAGCAGCAAAATCTTCAAAGATTTTTAGAACATTCTCTATAGAGCGTTTAGTATCATCTGTGAATACAAGCAAGTCGTCTGCGAAACTCAAATGAGTGAGTGGAATGTTTTGACAACGAGGATGATAGCCAATAATCTTCTGAGAAGCTGCTTTATCCAGAAGATGAGATAAAACATCCACGCAAATAACAAACAAGTATGGCGACAAAGCACACCCCTGCCTCAGCCCTCTTTTACTCTGAAAAAAACCTGCTAGCTCTCCATTAACTTGGACAGAAAATGAAGGAGTACAGACGCAGAGCTCTATCCAATGTACAAACTGCTCCGGAATGTTTAAAGCTCTCAAAGTGTTCAGTAGAAAAGGCCAATGAACAGAATCGAAAGCCTTTGCAATATCAATTTTCAGAGCACATCTAGGTGAAACATCCTCTTTATGATAGTCTTTAACTATTTCTGTTGCTAGTAGCAAATTCTCTATTAACAGCATATCTTTAACAAAACCGGACTGATTATGAGAGATGCAGTTAGGGAGAGTACCTTTTAACCTATTAGCAATGATCTTGGATATCACTTTGTATAGGACATTGCAACATGATATTGGCCTATAATCCTTCATCTCAGTTGCATTGTCTTTCTTGGGTATCAAAGCCAATATAGTTGTATTCAAGCCTTTGGGGAGAAAACCTTTACTGAAGAAGGATTGAACTGCTATAGTAAGATCCTTTCCAATAATGCTCCACGACGCTTTAAAAAATTCCGTTGTATAACCATCTGGACCCGGAGATTTGTCATTTGGCATTCGAAATAATACATCTCTGATCTCTTCACTTGAAACTGTCTTTGTCAGCTGAGCCCTTTCTTCGTTAGAGCAACGAAAAGTTAATAGTTGTTGCATCTCCTCTACCGAAACTCCTTGTATTTCTGGCGGCTCATAAGACAGAAACTCATTGAAGAATCTCTCTGCTTCATTTTTGATATCTTCGTGAGATGTTGCCACACAACCAGATGGGCATTTGATCTCTCTAATCGCATTCCTTGTCTCCCTCACCTTTACTGCGTTATGGTAGACTTTATTGTTGCCATCACCCAGCTGCAACCAATGCATCTTAGACCTCTGTTTTATCACCTTCTCCTCAATACCAGAAATCCTTTGCCATCTCTCTGCTGCCAGCAACTCTTCCTTAATAGTCTCACCTGACGGCCCCATGAGCAGCCTTTCTTGTTTCTCACATAGATTGTTATAAGCTTCTGTAACCCTCTTAGTCAAATCCCCTAACTTATCCTTACTCAATCCTCGGAGGAGAGGTTTCAGACCTTTGAGAGATTTTGAAAATCGGAAAAGAGCTGAAGTTGATTGAAATAGAGGTTGAGTATCTTTCCAGTAGTCTTCAATCAACTTTAGAAATTCCGGTGTCTCTGCGACCGCATTTGTGAACTGGAAAGGCCTCCGCTTCCCCACTGCTTCTGCTTTTAGATGAAACCTTCCTCTCAAATGATCAGAACAACCCCCCGCTTCAAACATTCCATAAGATTTATCTTGTTTGTGCAGCCAAATATCATTAACCAAAAACCGATCCAATTTTTTGCAAATAAGCCCTTCCTGACGTTTGTTACACCAAGTGAACTTTGGTCCTTGACATCCAAGATCCATAAGTCTACAATACTGAACTGCACTCTCAAATTCCCGCATTCCTTCACTACTGAGCCCCGAATCCTGATAGCTAGAGTGTTCCTCACCATCAAGAATCTCATTGAAATCCCCCATAATAATCCATTGTTTCCCTCTAAACATTGCCGAATCTTGATGAGCTTTGATATCCTCCCATAGCTCTCTTCTATCTTCCTTTAAATTTTCTCCATAAACAAAAGAACAGAAGAATTCCTCATTATCCCCCTCCAATAAAATTGAGACTGTTATAATTTGATCTGACTTGAAAACTGGTGTAACCCGCACTTGTGGACTCCAAACTACCCATATCCTCCCTTTTCTACTAAATTCATAGTTGTTGATGAAAGAACAATCTTGAAAAACTGTTGAAACAATCTGCTTTGCTTTATTTTCCTTTACTCTGGTCTCTATCAAGCAACCAAACTTCAGCTCCTTTATGCGAATCCAGTTTCTCACAACTTCATGTTTTGAAAACTTGTTGAACCCCCTTACATTCCAGAAAAACCCCGTCATATGTAGGCTTTTCGAGTGACTTTTCTACCCGGATTAACAGGCACTGAACTCTCTGGGAACACCTTATGAAACGTTTTTGATGTTCTTGGCAATGAAGGTCTAATAACCTGTACCTTCTCAGCATTAGTAGACTTATGTGGAGTTACCTTTCCAGCATCACTCCTCACAATCTCACAATACGTGGGAGATTTTACCATTTCTTCTTTTTGAACTTCCTCCATGTTATTCTCAACATCCCTTATATCATTCTCTTTATTAGCTTCATTACTCTCAACCTCTTTATTTGCTTCTATTTCGCATCCTTCTTCCTCCTTATTAGTCTCGGTTACACATCTACCATCTTCTTTCTGAGCTTCTATCTCACTTATGACATCTTCATTATTCACTAATATTATACTTATGTCTTCTTCCTCCTTTTCTTCCACTTCACTTACTTCTATCACAATCTCTTTTTGCTTCTCATTTTGATCAATCAAATCCCCGTTTTCATTGACTTCATTAAGCACCTCGTATCTTGAAGGGGTCAAAAGTTTCAACTCTCCATATTTCAGAGCTCTTTTTGTAGGACTTCTACTAGTCATACCCTGCGTCGTATCCAACCACTGCTCTACTATCTGTCCCTCTTCAATCTCGTCATTTATTATCACTACTCTCTCATCATCTTCATTAACTTTGAACTTCTCAATAGTCTTCTTATCCTTCCCATTAGTTTCCAAAATCATATTCTTTTTTTAGCTGGTCTGACATTCCCACACCATCTTTCTTGTTCATTACACATGATTTCTCCTCATGTCCTCATCTTTTGCAAGTATGGCACCGTAAAGGAAGCCACGGGTATATGAACTCAACCAATGAGGACTTGCCATTCTTTGTGAAGTTTATCTTCGTGGGCAATTCCTTTGACAAATCTGCATTCACAAATATCTTGGCAACTTTGAAGTTTGAGCAAGAAGCGGTTTCAGGATGCAGTTTAACTGGGAACCCAACTGCGCTCGTGATGAAAATTAAACCTTCCCATGAAAACATGTTCAAGGGCACATTCTTAAGGTGTACCTATAATGGAATAGACTTGATTTCCGGCTTCACCTTTAGCTCTTCCGGTGTCCATTTGGTGACAGCCAGTGGTATGTTACCGATATTCCACATGCCTCTTTTGAAAATCCGAGCTCTAATCATCGGATTTGTGACTCTAAATTTCATAGTTGTAGCATCCACTTCAAACACTTCTATCTTTTGGAAACTCCCCCCTTGAGACCAGATCCTGTTTACAATGGCATGAACCCTTGCAATGTATGGAGCCGTATCCAAAAACTTTCCAATCAGAAAATCCTCCCATATATGATTTACATTCTCTCTAATATCATCTGGAATCTCTACTGTCTTTTGACCCTCCTGCTCAGTAATATCAATCACATATTGTTTCAGAATTTTCTTTTCCTGCGCAACTTCTACCCATGATGAACCATTCGATGGTCCTCCTTTCTTCATTTGATCTGAGTTGATTTCAGATCGACTCTGTTTCGTTAAATCTTCCCCTACTTTCACTTGATCCATCTCAGATCTTCCCAATTTCTCGGAGACAATCTGTTTCCCAGATCCGTCTTGTTTCTCGAACTCCTTCTCAACAACCGCTGCATCATGATTCGTACACGTATTACGCGTATCCTGATCTTCCCTACCACCCCTTAGAGCGCTAGGCAAGCCCGGCGGATCTGCCGTATCCATCTCGAAATCCGTCGTCGCCAATCGCCTTTTTTCGCCTTTCACAAAACGGTGCGTTTTC
Source organism: Brassica oleracea var. oleracea (assembly GCF_000695525.1). Lineage (NCBI taxonomy): Eukaryota > Viridiplantae > Streptophyta > Magnoliopsida > Brassicales > Brassicaceae > Brassica > Brassica oleracea. The sequence goes on along the minus strand of NW_013617480.1, from coordinate 46,981 downwards.
CTTTCAAAACTTTTTTTAGATAGGTTGGTCACTTCAATAGTTCCAAGACGTTCCTTAGCTTGATATTGATTCTATAGAAATAAAGTGTAATCATTGGTCTCTGTGGATTCGATCCTAAAATGCTACATCGACATACCATTCGATTGTGGTAGTGTGCACATTAGGTTAATTGATGTGCGTATACACGTAATATCAATTTGGCGTCGTTGCCGGGGACCATCTTTTTACCTTTATTTTTCGGTTATTTATTTAGTCTAAGACATTTAACTTGCTCTTTCCTTTTTGTTGCAGCTAATTTTTCAGGTGCATAACCAGTAGACATACTCGGAGAAACGCACAAGGAGAGTTAGTTACACTTACCAACCAGGAGCTAGCAAGGTTTGAAAGAACAAATCATCAACAACCAAGGCAATCCGACACCACTATGGGTGATCAAGCCAATCAGGATGATCTTATTGCTGCAATGGCACTCATGCAGCAGCAGATGCAACAGTTGCAACAGACCATTCAAGCGCAGGAACAAGCTGCTCAGCAGCAGCAGGAACAACAGGCGCAGACTGCTTCAATCGGGCAGAGAAACCTTCCTTGTAACATCCCTACTACTCGTTCTGCCATAGTTCCTCCACCCTGCACTAGGCAGGACTTCGAGATCAAGCCTTCTTTGATCGGTCTAGTACAGAGAAAGGTGTTCTCTGGTCTCTCTACAAAATTCCAATGGAGCATATTGAGGGCTTCGAAAAAGTCTGCAGTTTCACTCGCGCGAATGGCGTACCACCAGACTACATCAAGTGCATGATATTCCCATTCTCTCTTAATGGAAAAGCTGCACGGTGGTTGAACTCTCTCCCTACCGGCTCTCTCACTTCATGGGAACAGGTCCGAGTAGCATTCCTCAACCATTTCTACTCTAAGGCGAGAACAACTGCATTGAGGAACAAGATCACCTCCTTCAGACAGCTCACTGATGAGCCTTTCTGTGACGCATGGGAGCGCTTCAATGACTATCGCAGAGAATGTCCTCACCATGGATTTGATGATGACTACCTCTTGGAAATTTTCTATGATGGAGTTGACTGGGAATTTCAGAGTGCTATGAACTCTGCCAGCAATGTAGACTTCATGACTCAGACCACTGATGGAGCGTTTGAGCTGATTGAGAACATGGTTGCTACCTCAGCCAATAAGAACGAGGAGAGCGATCACTCCAAGAAAGGGAACAGTTTCGACACCCAGAAGATAGATGAGCTGACTGCCAAGGTTGATCAACTACTGAAAAATAACCAAGGGCACGTCTTCAGCATGGAGCAAGCTACGGCCGAGAAGATTCAGAACCAGAACCAGCGACAACCGCAGAGCAATCGACAAGCTATTCCAGCTGCCGGGAATAGTCAACCAGATGAGCTGAAGGGTCTGGGTATGATGATGCAACAGCTGTTGTAGGGTATGCAGATTCAGGGCAAGTCATTGAATCAGGTTTCTGCAGACATCAACACCAGGATGGACAACATGTTAACCTAGCTGAATACAAAGTATGATACTGTGAGCAACCACATAAAGAGGATTGATGTTCAACTTGCTCAAACAGCTGAGAGTGTTAAGGGGCAGCAAGGGATGCTTCCTGGGAAGAGGGCGATGAATCCTAGGGTTGAGCACTGTAATGCAACAGAGCTGAGATGTGAGAAACCTGAGGGAAAAGAACCAGAGCAACTGTCTGTTGAGACTGCTTCAGGCGCAGAAGAGAGAAAAGAGCAGCCTGCTAGCTCTGAAATGACTGCTCCCGACGAACCTATTGACATTCCACCAGTGTGAGTCTATGTTCCTAAGGTTTCATATCCAATTCCACCTAAACATCTGATGGATCCTATTAGTGCAAAACAGCTGGCTGGGTTTAGGAAGATGGTAAGAAGGCTTCCTCAAAATATCTCATTTGAACATGCTTGGGAGATTCGGCCATTGCATATGTTCTTCAAAAATTGCAGAGAATCTCAGGAGGATATCAAGGCACTCTTTACTGAAGCACTGACACCATCGCTGAAGGTACTGCTTAAGGTTGATGATCTTGGAAAGTTTTTTTTTCCTTGTTCCATTGCTGGAGTGGAATTCAAGGAAGCTCTTTGTGATCATGGGTCTAGTGTGAACATTGTCTCAAAAGCGATTGTAGACGAGTTGGGCATTGTTGATGTTGAGCCTTCTCTGGTGACTCTGGCCTTTGCAAACTCTTCCATGGCAGTCTCTTATGGTACAATTCGTAACCTTCCTGTCCAATTTGGGAACTGTACTCTCCATACCGAATTTCAGGTTGTTGAGATGAGCAAGGATCATGAGATGCCTTTAATCTTTGGAAGGTCATTTCTGCTACAGTAGGAGCAGTCGTCGACATGCCTAATAAGAGAGTCTCCTTCTCCAACATCAACAAGAAGGTTTTCTACAAGTCTCTCCCAACCAGATCACAAATCCGCTACGCCTCTTGCATCTCAGTGGTTAGTGGAGAACAACGGGAAATTGTTGCTAAAAAGGAGCTTGGTAAAAAGGCTGAGATCAAAGAAGTCCTGGATGGAGATCCTCACACTGATACCAAGAAACTCAGTGGGACTGCAAGGGTGAATGAAAAAATCCAGAAGAAAAGGGTCAAGGGTGACCCTATGATGACTTTGATACCTCGGTTGTGTGATGAGAAATCCATTGAGTATGAGGTAAAGTGCAAGGATACCTCTAAACCTTTCTCCAAAGTCAGAGTAATTCTCACACATGAGCTGAAAGAGAAAGGATAAGCTGCTGTGAAAGGGTTGTTGAGCAGAGTTTTGAAGCTGAACATGTCTGATTGTGGAGCTTGTTTTGGAACAAGCCCTCATGCTCAACCCGACTGATCCCTGTCACCAAGTCAAGCTAATGACTTAAACCAAGCACTTGGTGGGAGGCAACCCACTGGTAAGTGTAAATATAACTTGGTTTTGTTTTTGTTTGCTTATTTTTCGTTTTAGTTTATTGAGTCTCAGGTCAAAAAGCAGAAAAATCCGAGATACTTAAAAATTCTGGGTTGCTGAAGGAGCGACTGCTCCAGGCGGAGATCTTACGATGGAACACCCATAATTTTTGTGGAGCGCCCGCTCCACTCAGGTAGGTATCTCGACAAAAAAAAATGTTTATTCTTGTTTTCACCTTCTTTTTGATTTATTTTCACACCAGAGACGGTGTGAAGTAAGTCTGGGGGAGGGTTTTCATCGTTTACTAACTTGTTTATTTCTTTTGTTTTTCTTTTGAGTCAGTTTTTATGATCGAGTCACTCAAAATTTTGTGGGAATTAGGACCTTATTATGTGTTGATCACTGACCACCTCGTGCTTTTGTTATCTTATTCAGTGACCTTAGCAGTGGCGAAAGACACACATGTGGACCTGGAACACCCTGACATTATCTCATTTGGTTCTCCAGAAGATTTCGACTTGTCGAGGTTACACTAGAAAGACGTAGCTTCATTTAACTTGAACCTAATCTTGACTGAAATTCTTCTTGTTATGGGCATTAGGTCAGAGAAACGAGAACACACTCAGGACTTCTTATCCTTTTTATCCATCTTGCTGATCCTGAGTGGCTAGCTCATCTTTAGCTAGTTCCCACCCTGCACCTTAGCCTTTATTCCACCTTCATGCATTTGTTTTTCAGTGTCATATGTCCAGATATGTGCAAAAAGGTCGGAGAGGAAAAGATCGACGCAGCATCTTACTCGTTATTGCTACAGAAATTCAGTCAGAAAGGAGAACAAGCAGATTAAGGGAGCAACCGCTCCATAACCAATGAACTGCGCAAGAGCAGGGGTGGAGAACCAGAATGGTTGCAAAATCAGAACCACCAGTGGCACTCAAAACCATCATGTATTACCTCATTTTTCGTCACATCACCATATCAGTCTTAAAAAAAAAATAAAAAAAAAACGAAAATAAGGTGATGGAGAAGGGGAAGAAAGAAAAGAAACATGGAGCCACTGGGAAGGTCGAGAGAGAAGTTGGTACCAAGTGTTGAAGAGTATGCAGAGAAAAGTGGAAAGCAGAACAATCAGTCGCATGTTCCATCAATAGAACAGTCGCATGTTCCATCAATAGAACAGTCGCACCAGATATAGCAAAAACGAGTAGAGGCTGTGGACATCAATAGATCCGTCTTCTCTTGCAGTTTTGCGCGATATCCTGCATCCTCTACAAAAAAATGGTAGCCCCTAAACACTCTTAACTCCACCATTAAATAGCTTGTTCCACACCTAGACCGTCTACCCTGTACAGTGCATGTGATGAGAAGCTCACGCTACTCTTAATCGAATGTAAGGAGATTTGTCTGGAAAGTGTAGGTTTTGCAGGTTTGAGATGTAGAGTATGGAGCCGATCTTGAACAGCAGTCAGTGGGGTTTTGGTAAGGCTGTGTTGTCCTATTTTTACTGCTTATATGGTTCAGAGATTCGTGGTTAAAGTATGGTTGCTGAGAATAAGAGAGTTCCCACACTTTCAAACCTTTCTCCCCGTTCTTAATACGTGACATTGTTTGAGGACAAACAAGGATCTAAGTCTGGGAAAATTGATATATGGTGTTTTTGGCATCTTGTATATATGTTTTCTAATTGGTTTTCAAGTCTTTATCGAGTCTTCCTAGTCCTTTTCGAGTCATTATAGATCTGGAGTTACATTGGATGGGAGATAAACCAGTTGGAGGAAAAGAAGAGAAAAATAGTGCAAATTTGGAGTTTTTTACGCAGAGCAGTCGTGCAGAGCAGTCTGACGTGCCTGTTCCAGCGGCAGAGATTTTTAAGGAAGTTTCCAAATATTTCGGGATTTTACCTAGAGTTTCCCCCTTTTACTCCTTGGCCGCCACAGACCTGCATATATATCTTTTCCTATTATTCTAGACATTCTATGCTATTTTTCAGAGAGATTTTAGAGAGAGAAAATTTGTACTCTTGTTAAGGGAGAAGAATCTCTACATCCTTTGGAGAAGATTTCTAAACCCTCTTTGCTTTTTATTATTGATTCAGACATGTTTTCTTCATCTGTTATCTCTATGTTTTCTCTGTCCATAGCTGAGTAATCTACTTGCTTAGTCTAGGGTGTTAGGGTGTTAGATCCGTGAGTTAAACATAGATAAGTGAATCCCTTGATTGTCTTCATTCATAACTATTCTTAATGCTTGCATTAAATTGGCCGCTTAATGTTAGATCCTAGGTTTAACCTGTTCATTAACCGTGTAATAGGTTGGTAGATCTGTTATGAATGAGCATTGCATCCCTAGTCAGCGAGAGTAGATATTAGGGTGTATTGTGAACATATCGGACTTGATTTCTAAAGCTTGCTAGCGCATCTTGATCCAAACGAGAGTTTAGGCATCAAGACCGACTTGCAAAGGAATCAATACCACGAGAGTGGGTTGATTCAACCTGAGTGATCCGAGTTGTAGACTTACTCTTAATTGAACTTGAATAATTGTTTGGCACACACTTGTTTAACACCCGATCAAACCACCCTAGGCTAGCATTCTTAATCATCTGAAAAACCCTAAATCATTCTCTTACTTGCTTGTTACGAAATCAACTTTAAAACCCCCATATTGTTTTAGCTTGATATTGATCCTATAGAAATAATGTGTATCATTGGTCTCTGTGGATTCGATCGTAAAGTGCTACATCGACATACCATTCGATTGTGGTAGTGTGCACATTAGGTTAATTGGTGTGCGTATGCACGTAATACCAGTCTCACCGGCCATCGAGGAGGAGCTTGACCACGGCGACGGGAAGGGACGTCTTGGAGAGGCCATCCCGGCGGACCAGCCTCTGAGCAAAAAGTTGGAGGCCGAGGAAGAGGAGCTGGAACATGAGAAGGGAGGAAGATCAGTGTTGGTACTCGAATGAGGAATGAAAAATCGATTAAGCTAGAGGCTCCACCATGGCTTGAGAGAAACGAGAGTGACAAAGGTGTTTTGTTAGAGGTTTTAGTTATCGGAGTCGCAATGAGTGAGAGAAATTGAGATTTGGATTCTAGGAAAGATTAGGGTTTTCACCTTCACTTTTGGATTTTAAACATGTGTTATGATTGGTTCCATCTAGTTTACTATTAGTTTGGTTTGGTTGAGGGGTGATAAAGTCATTGAACAACAAGAAAGTGTGTGTCAAGTGTAATGTGTCTTTTGTTCCAATTGAAATGTGAAAAAGTGTCTATGAGAGTAATTTTTTCTATATAGTGTTATCAAACTGAAGGTATGTATTTATTAATATATGTCCCATTATATAAATGCTCAGACATTCATATCCGCAACAAGGAGAATGTTACTCGCTTTGAGGTGATTGTGAGTCGTGAATCTTGATGAAGATATAGAATCCCTCTAGCAATTCCACAAATGATCTTGTATCGGCAAGTCCAGTCCAGCTGACCTTCCTTAGCAGGGTCTGTGAGCAACCATACATTTCGCTTAGCTCTAAATATATGCAAACTCAAATTTAAAGAATGATTAACGAATCATTGGAACAAAGTATTAAGTATAAGTGCGTAACTGACCAAAGAGGAAGTAATCAAGGCTTTCGTTAGGCACATACTCGTAGACCAGTATCCTCTCTTTTCCTTCTAGACAAAACCCAAGAAACCTAACCAAATTTTTGTGCTGAAGCTTTGCAACAACTGCAACCTCGTTCTTAAAATTTGTTCACCTTGCCCTTGATATCTTGCATATTCACATTGTTTTATCCATTTATTCATGTGCATTTTCATCATATAGATTAGGATTTAGCCATGTCTAGGTTGCATTTTGCTTACATATGTCTCTATTAGGTATTGGAGTACCACATGGAGTTCCTGGAGACATTTGGGTACATTTGGAGCTCAAGGGAGGTGATTTCCCGGAGTGACTACATGAAGTCGCTGTGACACACATCCCGGAGCGACCTGGCCAGAGCGACGTAGAGAGGTCGCTCGCGTTTCTATCGCGAGACACCCCTCCCAGAGCGACCTGGCCAGAGCGACATGGAGAGGTCGCTCCGCGTCTATTTGCCTGTCGAACTCATGTTTTTCTAAGGGCCTTTTGGTCATTTCATTATGCACGTTTTTACTTCTGAAAACCTATGTTTTAAGTACTTTTGTAAGACACCAGAAAAAAATCCCTTCTTCCGGAGAACAACTAGTAAAAACTTCTTTTGATTCAGATTTGATTGCTCTCGTCTTGTGTTCTTGTTGATTTCTTATCTATTTCTCTACATGAT
>NW_013617480.1:36749-39592 GCF_000695525.1 Brassica oleracea var. oleracea | reverse complement strand
GGCTTTTAGTATACTTTGCCAAAGACATTTGTTGTTAAAGGTGCTAAGATAGCTAATAGACTTGTTAGTAATGATTGCTTTCATATTATTCAACCAAAGACATTTGATGCTTGAGATATGTTAGTAAATGAACATTCATCTAGACATAGAGTTTGTTTAAGATTGTGTCTAAGCTTAAGGTTGATAGTTTGATTGATCATTTGCCATCCTTAGTTCGATACTTGATCACCCAAGGTCTAATCCCTATGCCCATGAGTTCTCTTTTCCCTTAAATAGAAAGTATCATTCGGTAATCGCTTTCTAGTATTAGTAGTAGTTTAAAACCCATCTAAATCATTGGTTGCACTTAGATTAAGTGAGTACTTGCATTCTCATTGCTTCGAATTCCCTTAGAACTGGTTTGACAATCACTATACTACAACATTTGTCTTAGAAGCCTGAAAACTCCTAACATCAGTCCTGAAGTTTTCGACAATCTATTTACCGCTACTTCTGTCCCATTCGGAAATGTACCCTAACATGTACTACGTTAGGCCCAAGTTTAATGAAAATAATACACAAAATAAGGTGCAGTTAGGGAACTAATTGTAGTATTACTAACCTTGCAAACCTCGCCAAAACCACCTCGACCAATATTTAGTCTCTAAAAAACCAGTTGTTGCAGCTTGAATCATTTTATAGTCCAGTTGCAGCGAGTCTGCGCTTGATATTTCATCTCCTTTTGCACAATAAAAGTATTAGTAAGGAGACAAAAAAAATGTTGATCATTGACACGCTAACAAGAGTAGATAAAGATTGTTGATTAATTAGATGAATCCTTACAATCAGATGCAGTTGCTGTATCATAAGCCTCCTTCTTCCTCTTTGTAAAGAAACAATAACCAGCTATCAAAAGCAGAACAACCACTATGGTTGACACAACAATGGGTACCACTAACAAGTTTGATTTCCCACCTTTCCAAACATAGTTTGCTCAATAACAGAGAATTCATATAATCAATCTAAACCCAATGTGAAAGGACAAAACTTTCAATAGTTTGATTGATATTTTCGAGAAATCAATTGCCAAAAAAACAGAGGAAAAACACAGAGCTCTGACCAGGTCGTGCAACAGCTGAAACCGCAGGTGGTGTTGGTGGTCGTTGTTGTTAAGCTAGATGAGCTTCCAACCTAAAACCAATCGGTGATAAGTGGAGTAGACCATCTATCTTATATATTGCTTAGGATCTCTTCCAACTACCGATGTGGGACACTTAGTGTCTAATAGAAAGAGCCGCTCTGTGGAATTGTTGTAAACTTTAGCTCCGTTTGTTTTAGTTGATTGTCTAGTGTTTCATGTCTCTTTCTGTAGTGTTTCATTTTCATGAAGGTGCCTCGCACTCTTTTGTTTTTGCATTGTTGTTTTAACTAAGTCACAATCGGCTTTTAAAATGTTGTTAATGTGAATGATTCTCGTACAAAATCTCTATTTATTAATATGGCTGTATGATTGAAAATTTATTTGTGTAATGAAGGTGCGCAATTGCTAGTGTTTCATGTCCTTTTGTTTCAAATGTAAAATAAATTTATATAATGGAACAAAACATCTCGCAGTTCCAATGTGTTAATCAATCAATCACCTTTCTCTCAAAAGCCTTTTTTAATCTTCTTAAGCTTTCTTTTTTTGATAAAACTATAAGAAAAGTTGGTTTATTACTAGAGTGTTATACATCTTTTAAAAATTACTAAAGTATTTGGATACTCCTAGTAACTGACAATAAGGGCTTTTGGTTAGTTTTTTTTTAATTGAAATTATTTTTAAACATTAAATCCACATCACTAATTAAGTATCCACATCATTAATAGAAAACAATCAACCATCTCTTTAATTACATAACGTTGAAAAAAATACAACAACACAGCACAACTTCATCGAAGAACTAAAGGAACCCTAACCGTCTCTTCCCTGAAATCGTCATCGACATTGTGTATACTCCGTCTTCTTCGAACTAACTCTCTGTCTTGTCTTCTCCGATATCGTCTTCCCCGAAATCGTCGTCTCCGATCGTTTTTACGAAATATTTTTCGCTGTAATCTCCTGAAATCATCTTCTCTGCTGCGTTTTTCGAGTTTGTGGCTGAGTTTTAATTTATGTTGTGGATGAGTTACTTTTCTTTTACGGCTGGTTTATATATGCAGTTTTGTTTATATATGCAGTTGTGGCTGAGTTACTTTCCGCCAATCTCCGAAAACCTAGCTATAAGAAGTGTGCATTCCGAAGAGAAAAGACAAATACATTCCAAAAAACACCCAGATCGACAATTGTGGGATGTATTTAATTAAGTTTGTATGTGATTTCATACCCATATTTGGATAATCTAATTTTTTTTCAGATCTGAGTGAGAGAAAATTGAACCAAAAAAATGAAGGAGATGTAAAGAAGTGACCTATTCAGCGGAGACGACACAGAGGAGTTCACTGAAGCTTGGATACATGGATGAATACCGGAATGGTGCAGAAAACCTGTATTTTTGGGTTTCTATGTAAAAAACATAACTCACCCATGTATTGTGTGTTTGATTTATGCTATGTTTACACTACTCAGCCGTGTCGTTTATATATCTCAGCCGTGTCGTTTACATAACTCAGCCATACTTCAAACATACCCTAAAATCAAAAAATGTTTAGATAACTCAGCCGTATCGTTTATATAAATCACCAATACCTCAAACATACCCTAAAATCAGAAAACAGAATTCAAGTACTTTAAGAAGTTATATTGAAGATCATCTTATCAATATCAAGTGAATATAAATAAACTGAATGTGTATAGTTTCTTAAACTTCAAGTTGAGACTTTAACTT
>NW_013617480.1:35997-36651 GCF_000695525.1 Brassica oleracea var. oleracea | reverse complement strand
AAAATTTAAAGTTTATCTTTGAACATTAAATCCAATATTTTTATTATTATTTAAAGTTTAAGGTTTAGGTTTAAAGTTTACGTTTGTAGTTTTGAGTTAAACTCAAATTTTAATCACTTAAAAAAATATTTAATTTAAAAATTTTGATTTAAACCCGTAACTACATTTTTTAAGTTTCAAGTAATTTTTAAAACAAATTGAAAAAAATTAAAATTACAAATTATATTGGTTTTTCATGACCATTGATTGATTTTAGTCTAAGGGTTCAATATTTTCAATATAAAATTATAATATTTTATAATGTATTAAAATTTAAACTACAAATATTAAATATAAAATTATAAAGTTAAATATTTTCAAAACATTATCTCAAACCTTATCTATTTCGAACCTTCAACCCTAAACCTTGAACCACACATGCTTTGACCTATACTATAAAACATTAAACTTCAAACTTTTTAAAAAAAATTAATTAATCATCTACCATAAATTCTAACTACAAATGTTAAAACTCTAATATTTTTGTTATTTAAAAATATAATCTTAAATCTTAAATCGAAACCCAAAACACTATATACCAAACCCTAAACTCACTCAGTTATATACCCTAAACTTTAAACTTCATATTTAAACTATACATAAAAAAATCAACAT
>NW_013617480.1:34273-35916 GCF_000695525.1 Brassica oleracea var. oleracea | reverse complement strand
AAACATTAACCATTGATTGTTTTAATCTAAGGGCTACAAATCCATCTAGTGGTTATCTTCTAACTTCTTTCTCATTGGTTAAATTTTTTAGTACAAGGATTACAATTCTTGACCATTGATTAGCTTTGATCTAATGGTTTAAAATGCATTTTTTTCTTCACTTTCTCTCTTCTATTTGACGTCTCCTTCTCCTCTTCTCTTTCCTTCGAGAGTTCTTTACAGTTCCAGATCTGCTTCATCTCTCTCACTTTCTGTCTTGTAAACAAGGGAGATTCATACATTATCATTCATTTCTTATGCCTTAGTATATTTGGTTTGTAAATCTTAGAAGTGAGAGAAGAAAAAACGTCAAAGAAGAAAAGAAGTTGTCGGAGAAAAAGAAAAAGAGTTGAAGAAAACTGGTCTTCGCCGTCGTCACAGATATTGAGCTCGTCGCCATCTATACTTGCCAACGTCGTCCTTGTTTCTGTTTCTCAGATCCATTTTTGCCGGTCTCCATCTTCACCGTAGTCGCCACTACCACCGCTTGTCACCACACTGGTCACCTCTCTCTCTTTCAATCTCTTTCACTCTTTCTCTGCGTTTTGAATTTTTTTCTTGTTACTAGAAGAAGGTGGATAAGACAGATGAGCTTGATGGTGGAGGAGATAACAAAACCGTGTGGCTTGAAGACGTCGGAGCTCTCGTGGTAACGAGACTGCGGTGGCGAAGGAAGAAGACAATAATGACCTCCCGGCTCTCGTGATATGGAAGAAACACGCGGTGGTTTAGTTAGGCCTAGATTTTGTCGACACGGCTGCAAGCTTTATCGTTTCTGGGTTATAGATTAGGGTTCGTTTATAATTAAACTCAGCCGTAAGGTATGCATAACTCAGCTGTAAGTGTGCCTAATTCAGCCGTAACGTATCTGAATGATATAAGCCAGTCGTAACGTTCCTATAACTCAGCCATTAAGTGTAATGTATTTCGCGACGTTTCGTATTTTAGGCGGGAAAAAAATATTTTGGGCGGGAAAAAATATTCCTTCAACTCTGAACACAATATTAAAACTTTAATATTTTCTTAAATTTAAATCTCAAACCCTAAACTATAGAACTATAAAGTTATAAAAATTATAAACTCAGTCGTAACGTATGCATAACTCAGCCGTAATTTGATTATAACTTAGCCGTAACGTATGCATAACTCAGCTATAACGTATCTGGATGGTATAAGCCAGCTGTCCTATAACTCAGCTGTCAAGTGTAATTTGTTTCGCGACGTTTCGTATTTTGGGCGGGAACAAACTCATTCCTTCAACTCTGAACACAATATTAAAACTTTAATATTTTCTTAAATTTGAACCTCAAACCCTAAACTATAGAATTATAAAATTATAAAAATTATAAAATCAATCATTTGAAAACAATATTAAAACTTAAATCTTTTCTTAAATTTAAATTTCAAACCCTAAAACTATAAAGTTATAAAAAATTATAAACTCAGCCGTAACGTATGCATAACTCAGTTGTAACGTAAGGATAATTCAGCCATAACGTATGTGTTGGAGACTTAATGTATGAACTAAAGTTATCATATTCAGATGACGCACCATCTGAGTCATCAAACATATAAACTCAGCTTTCAAATTCATCATCTTCTTC
>NW_013617480.1:24680-33930 GCF_000695525.1 Brassica oleracea var. oleracea | reverse complement strand
AATTAATCTTTCGCTAATAAATCAGCTGTAATTAGGATGAAAAATCTTAAGTCAGCCATATCGTCAAATAAATCAGCCGTCAAACAAATGATATTCTAGTAATTAATCTTTCGCTAATAAGTCAGCCGTAAATAAGCTGAGTTTACTATTAATCCATCCAACGACAGCTGATTACATATAACTCAGCCGTAACAACATCTCATAAGTCGGCCGTAAATTCAATAACTCAGCCAGTCGATGTTCATTAACTCAGCTGTGGAAACATAACTCAGCCGTGTCTTAACTACAACTCAGCCAAATTTTACAGAAATCAAACCGCCGATGTATAAGTCAGCCGTAACTTGTGTACGTAAGTCAGCCGTTATCCCATAAATCAGCCAGATTTCTGTAAATCAGCCGTAACTAACGGCTGATTTATGTTCTTAAGTCAGCCGCGTTGTTTAATTCAGCCGCAACGTAGCAATAACTCAGCCGTAACGACGTATATAGCTCTTTACGACCGACTTAATGAAAACACAGAACCGAATCCTACGTGGCGCCGGGTTTTTGATTACGTGACATTAAAAAGTAATGGCATTTTTGTAAATACATTTTTTCTCATAATATAAAAAAAGGGCACGCTTGGTATTTAAAAAATACCAGTAATAAAAAAAAATTTTGTATGGTTCTAATCAATTGTCCTAAAATATTGTATATTTGAGTAAACTTCCCTTCTTTTTTTTGGACAACATAATCTTCTTAAGCTTTTATTTGATTTTTCCCAAAAAAGTTTATAGTGCCGTTCAATAGAACTTTTGATTGATATCTTGCATGGCTGGTTACGTACTAGAAGATGGATGATGAATTGAAATATAACACAATATTTCTCCAAAGAGGTAACAGCTTTGGCTTTGGCAATATAGATAGAATGGTGATTTTGATCAATCAGTGTTTTCGCCCATTCTTGAAAACATGTAAGTCTCCATCTATAGTTTGATTTCATTAAGATCTGATAACACAATTGTGATACATTTATATTAGTATTCTTGGTTGCATTCTTATTGTGCCTCTCATACACATTGTGAGCCATTATTTGAGACGTCCTCTTTATGTCGGCGTTACTTAGCTGTGAACTCTATTAACATCTGAATCAGAGAAGATGAAGATAGAGAAACAAGATTGAGCTCAGATGATGAATCGAGGAAGAAGATGAAAATAGAAGTTTGTTATTCATCATAATTAGAAATGTACATGTATGTTCAGTATATATATATACAGTTAAGCTAAAGGAACCTTAACCAATACAAACCAGTTACTAAACCGGGATTCATACTAATACGCCCCCCTCAAGTCTTTATCATTGGAGCCTGTGGAAGATAAAGACTTGACAAGGATAAACGAGAGAGGAAAGAGTTGAAAGGACCCGGATGCAGAGGTTTGGTGAGAATATCCGCAAGCTGATTGCCAGTAGACATGAAAGGTCTTCAACTTGCCGGCCTTGAGCTGATCACGAACAGTATGACAATCGATCTCAATATGCTTAGTACGTTTGTGAAACACCGGGTTGTTGGCAATATGAAGCGCTGACTTGATGTCACAATACAACTTAGCTGGACCCGTGACTGAGACATGAAGATCACGGAGCAACTGTTGAAGCCAAATCAACTCACATGTTGCCAAAGCAAGACTGCGATACTCAGCTTCTGTACTACTTCGATTTACCACAGCCTGTTTCTTTGACTTCCAAGATATCAACGAAGAGCCAAGATAAACACAAAAGCCAGTTATGGAGCGACGAGTCTCCTTGCAAGTAGCACAGTCAGCATCAGCAAATGTGTTTAAACATAGCTCAGAAGAAGTTGAATACATCAAACCTTGTCCCGGGTTGTTTTTGAGATACCGCAGGACTTTATGAGCTGCTTGTAAATGTACATCAGTCGGAGCAGATAAGAACTGGCTCAGCTGATGAACCGCAAATGTTATATTAGGTCTCGTGATGGTGATATACAAGAGACGACCAATAAGTTCTCGATAGACCTTAGCATCAACAAGTGGTTTGCCTAAATCCTTTGTAAGATGCAGAGTAGGGTCCATTGGTATAGAACTTGGCTTACAGCCTAGAAGACCAGAATCTTCCAACAAATTCAACGTATACTTCCGTTGACAAACAGAGATACCCTCACTAGATCGTGCTATCTCAAGACCAAGGAAGAAACGAGCTGGACCAAGATCTTTTATCTTGAATTCAGACCGAAGAAGAGCTTGTAAGGAAGCCACTGCAGCTTGATCATTGCTAGCGATCAGAATATCATCCACATAAACCAACACGGCAACAAAAGAGGATGATGTATGCTTTACAAATAGCGTGTTGTCTGCAGGGGATTGAATGTAGTTAGCACCCAATAAGACTGAAGAGAAACGCTTATACCACTGGCGAGAGGCTTGTTTCAGGCCATATAGAGACTTCTTGAGACGGCAAACAGGATTTGGAGGAAGTTCTACACCAGCAGGAGGAGTATAACCCTGAGGTAAGCGCATATATATCTCTTTATCAAGATCTCCATGAAAAAAAGCATTTTAAACATCCATCTGATTCAAGCTCCAGCCATTGATCGCAGCAAGGCTCAGAAGAAGCTTGACACTTGTTAACTTTGCTACAGGTGAGAAAGTATCAAGATAATCAATACCCTCTTGTTGAGTAAATCCCTGAGCCACCAGACGACCCTTATTACGCTCCACCGTCCCATCAGCATTATACTTGATGGTAAAGATCCATCTACAACCCACCACATTCTTACCAACAGGTAAAGAAACAATATCCCATGTTCTGTTTTGCTCCATAGCCTCAAGTTCCATATTCACAGTTTTTTTCCACTTATCAGATTTCATGGCCTGTTGGAATGTTTTAGGTTCTGTTTCCATCTAATAAGAATGGACAGCAGCTTGAAAAACAGGATTGAAATGGTCATAAGAGACCACAGATGATAAGGGATATGGTGTTTTGAAAGATGGTGGAAATGAAGGGGAAGAAATAGAGGAAAAAGGAATAAGGCAACAAAGATGTGGGGGTAAAGTAGAAGAAGGACGAGATAAACGAGTAGAAAGAGGAGTAGCAGAAGAAATAGAAGCACAATGATACTAAGACAGATAAGTGGGAGCTTTAGTAGTTCGTTTTGGCCTAGATACATTCTCAGGTTCTATACGAACATCTTCTACTGCAGTCCTATCAGTGTTAGAATTGTCATGAGTGTGTGAACGTGTAGGATTAGGCACGGAAGTAGAACAATCACCATCAGTCATTACAGGCATTGACTCTACAAAGTGTAAAGGTGCGGGCATTGGTAAGATTGTATTAGGAAACATATCAACAGACTTTGATAAGAGTTCAGATGTTTTAAAAGGAAATATTTTCTCATGGAATACTATATTACAAGAAATCTGAACAACATGAGACTCTAAATCTAGAACTTTATATCCTTTATATCCAGATGGATAACCAAGAAACACACAAGGTACTGCACGAGGTGAAAATTTTGTTCTATCTTTAGCATGAGTAGAAGCAAAACACAAACAACCAAAGTTTCTTAACAAAGAATAATCTGGAACTGTACTGAGTAATTTTTCAAAAGGAGATTTGTTATCTATTAAGGGAGAAGGCATGCAATTTATTAAGAACACTGCAGTCATCACACAATCACTCCAATACTCTAATGGCACATTTGATTGGAATAGCAAAGAGCGAGCTACATTTAACAAGTGTTGGTGTTTTCTCTCAACCACTGAATTTTGTTGAGGAGTATATGCACATGAAAAGTAGTGAAACATACCAAGTTCTTTAATGAGATCAGTAAAGGCTAATTCAGGTGCATTATCAGTTCTGATTGCTTTGACTTTCATGTTATACTGAGTTGATATGTGTTTAAGAAACAGTGGAAAAATAACTGAAACCTCTACTTTATTCTTTAACATATAGATCCATGTTACTTTAGTACAATCATCCACCAATGTAAGGAAATATCTATAACCTTCAACATATTGAACACTAAAAGGACCCCATATGTCTAAATGAACCTAATCAAAAAGAGACTGTGAAAGCTTATTATGAGAAACATACGCAAGACGTCGTCGCTTTGATAATGGACATATAGTGCAGGGAGCATGATCAGACGCTACATGTGTATATGCTGGTAAATGTGAAGATAGTTTTTGCAGGACAGTAAGGATGCCCCAAACGTTGATGCCACAAGTTGCTATCAGCTGATACAGAACCACAGAACACAGCACTGCCAGACGATGCATTACTAGTAGTATCAAGAATGTAAAGATTGTTGTATAAGCTACCCTTCCCAATCATCAAGCCCCGAGAAAGTTCCTGGATTAAGCAACCATTAGGAAAGAAATGAGCAGCATAAACCAATGTTTTTATTAGACTACTCACGCTTATCAAGTTGAATTGAAAATCAGGAACAAGCAACACATCATAGAGTATCAAAGAATCACTAATCTTAATTGTGCCAGTGTGTGTAATGGGAACTTTAACACCATTAGGAAGAGTTACTGTAAAAGAAGACACATGTGTAAAACTATCAAACATAGCTAGATCAGAACAAACATGACTAGAAGCTCCACTATCTATTATCCAAGCATCATGTGGAAGTATTGAAGGTAAAGTGGAAAGGCAATGATTTTGATATAAAAGGTTCTGATTTTGAAATGTAAGATTGATAGAAGGAAAGGGTATTGTACCGGACGATGAATGAGAATCCATTAGACCATGTTCTGTAATCGTAGCTTGTGGAATTGAAGACGTTGAGGAAAGAACTTGAGGCTCTGAAACTCGAACATGAGCATTGAACTGAGAGATCAAACTCTGTATCTGGGGTGAAGCTCTGCAGATGTAGATCCATGCCACCACTAGTCAACCGAGGAGTAACTGGTGGTAAAGAGTATTGGCGTGAATCTTGATCAGCACACACATTCGAAACTGCATTAGACACCTGAGAAGAAGCCGGAACCAAACTCTGATTCTGATATTTCAGCTGAGACTGCACATTCTTGGACTGAGACACATTCTTGTTATGATAAGAACCATATGCTCTATAACCAGGAGGGTAGCCGTGTAGCTTGAAACACTTTTGAATAGTATGGCCAGCCTTACCACAATGTGTGCACATAGGTCGTTGTGCAGCCCTTCCAGCATTAAATGCTGCAGCATAAGCCATTTCATCAACACCCGAAGCTTGTGGAACTGTAGACAATAGAACTACTGCTTGAAAAGCCACATTATCAACCGCAGTAACTGGTCAAATAGACCTCTGACGTTCATCCTAAGTAACGATGTTGAACGCCTCTTCAATGGTTGGAATGGGTTTAAGCATGAGTATGTGACGCCGAGTGTGCTCATATGATTCATTCAACCCCATGAGGAATTTAGTCATTCGACTACATTGCTGTAGCTTCTCCCACAACGCAGCTGCATCACATTCACATTTGCCAAAAGTACATATCGGTAACTCCACAAAATTTTGATGTTCTTCCCAAAGAGCAACCAGCTCTGTATAATAGGTAGAAACATCCATGGAACCTTGCTCAATCTTACTCAAACGCTGCTCAATATCAAAGACACAAGGAGCATCATCTTGCTTGAAATGAGAAAGCAAATTGTTCCAAATCCCTTCTGCCGTGGAGATAAAAAGCAAACTCTGAGCAATCTTCTTTGACACAGATTTCATCAACCACATCGCCACAATGTCGTTACAACGAGACCAATCACCATAATCACGATGCATATGAGATGGTTTAGATATAGTACCATCGATGAAGCCAAGCTTGTTACGAACGTTCAAAGCCATACGAACAGAACGCCTCCAAGAGTTAAAATCCGCAGCTGTTGTCACTCGATCAGTTACCAGAACCAAGCCAGCATGATCATTATGATGAAGATAGTACGGATTCTCATAAAGATCGGAAACAGAACGAGTCGAATCTTGATTCGTAGCCATGACGAAAGTTCGCAAGAAATCGATTACTGAGATGACGAATCGAGATGAACAAGCACGAACAAGACGCAAAAAATCAATCGAACGAGGAGATCGCAAATCGTAACGATGAAAACACAGAACAATCGCGAAAGAGAAAGTAGAGGGAGACTCATGAGGAAAACGAAATCACAGCTCAACGAACAAAGCGGAAGATGAGTGTAGTGTGCTCTGATCCCATATTAACATCTGAATCAGAGAAGATGAAGATAGAGAAACAAGATTGAGCTCAGATGATGAATCGAGGAAGAAGATGAAAATAGAAGTTTGTTATTCATCATAATTAGAAATGTACATGTATGTTCAGTATATATATGTACGGTTAAGCTAAAGGAACCTTAACCAATACAAACCAGTTACTAAACCGGGATTCATACTAATAAACTCTACGTTGCTTAAACTTACTAGGTATTATGCACTAGTTACCATTCTTATTTGACTTGAAAGAACTAGATAACAAGAATAAACATCTCAGTTTGGTTCAACCTTTTGAATAATTGACTTATCATCATCTATAGCTTTTTTGTGTCTTTCTCAATTATTTCGTACGAAGTTTTGACTTGTGATAAACACTCGAAGAATGTAACCCAGGATTCTTTAAAAAAAAAGAAACACACAAAACAAATACTACACTTGTCTCACCTAAAATGCTTAAAGAAGCTTAACATTCTCAACATAGTTCAGATAGATGTTGAATCTCTTACCATGAAAAGCATCCAGTCCTTGGATTCCAACTTTTGTGATCGTCATATATTAATAAATATATTTTTAGAGAATACAAAATATAAATAATAATAGTATATATATTATTACATTTTCTGAATTATTTTTTGCTAATTCTGTATTCTCTAAAAATAGAGAATAATAAAAGTTACTGTCATTTTAATTCAAACCAAAAATATTTATTAAAAATAACAATGTGATCTCAGAATTATTTTCGTTGTTTGTTTCTCTATAATATCATTTTTATAATGATTTTAAATGCTTCATAAAATTCTATAAAATAATTTTTCTTATAACTTCCCGTGTCTTACGGGCAGGCCAACCCTAGTATTATATACATCAGTGATAGGTACACTTTATTCTGGATTCTATGTTTCACGGTGGTGTATATTAGGAAACAGGACAAAGATCAATTCCTTTGTGATAAAAAAGATTTTTAACGTTAAAACCTCTCAACTAAGTTTGTTTTGGGTAAACCCCAAACTAAGTATTTAACGTAAAAGTCTCCGAATTAAACTCTATCAGGTCATAATTACCATTACTACCGGTAAATCTTTAATTTAGGGGTTTCTACATTAAGTAAACATAATTGAAGAATTTTACCATTAAAATCTAAAAATAAAAAAAAATAAAAATTTTATAATATTATCTAAAAATTAGTAACTTAAATTTTCAAAATTAACATTTTTAATTTTTTTTTTGTAAATATATGAGTTTGATGTGTTTTTAACATCAACATTATATATGTATAAATTAAAAATGTAAAAACTGAAAAAATATAACAAAAATTATATAAAGAATTTAGACGCAGTAAGACTTTCTTCCCTACTAACTTCCGGATCAGACATATTCCAAGAGCACAAAATACTATGGCGGACAAGCTTGCAAGTGGTGCGAGGAGTTCTCCTTCAGCTATGTTATATGTCGATTCAATACTTTCGGTTTGGCTTTCTGAATCGCGCGGTTCAGTTACTTAGTTATCGCTTATGTTGTCAAAAAAAAGTTACTAATTTTTAAATAATATTATAAAATTTTGATTTTTTTTTAAAAAATTTTAAAGGTAAAACCCCTTAACTTGTTTACTTAATGTAGAAACCCCTAAATTAAAGATTTACCGGTAGTAATGGTAATTATGACCTGATAGAGTTTAATTCATTAAATAACGTTAGTTTGAGGGTTTTTTATTGAATACTTAGTTTGAGGATTTTTACCCAAAACAAACTTAGTTGAGGGGTTTTAATGTTAAAAATTTTGATAAAAAAGAGAAACAATAAACATATGTATTAAAGTATTTGTCGTGGACAAGCGTGGACTATTAAATCACTTGGATCTACTTTTCGTAAATGCTCAAATCCGCATGTGCTTCCTTGTAACGTTGCGTGAGGTACGTTGAACATTTGATCGCGGGATATCTATTCATTAAACACAACCACAATCATCTTCAAGATATTATATTTGTTTGATGGTCTTAATGTAACAAGGTAAAGAGCTAACGCCTTACTTGGGAAGGTTGTTTTCGGACTGGCAGGTAGGAAGACACTCCACTATACATTCGTGACTTGGTTCCAAGAAAAATGGTATCTGCGATAAGAAAACTTTAGGTATATACAGTTTCGGTGTAATATAACTTTTAAATATGAACATGTTAAATTGTAGAGAAATAGTAACAACGTTCTAGGCTTCTAGCATATGGCTAAAACTTAGTCCACAATAACCGCATCGGTCACAAAAATCAACTGTAAAGGTATATGTGGATGTGGATTTGCAAGAGACTTACGGAATATCGTTCGTGACCATTCCCAATAACCCGATGCAATGTGGATCTACACGATAAAAACATTAGGAAAAAAAATATAATGAGGAAAAATTCTACTTGCAAATAACAATGCAGGTTAAATGAAGAAACATGTGCAAAAAGTCTTAGAAAAACTAAGCTCAAACAAAATGTAACTACTTGAGTAAGCAGTTGCTCCAACGCTCCAGCAAATCACCGATATTAACAATGTAGGCTCTGTACACAAAAATAAAACAATAAAGTCTATGAAAACTAAACAATTATTCAATATAACTACAACCATAGGAGTCAGTATAGCACCTATATGAGAAATTCTTGGGTTCACCCCCTAGGGTGAACCTCTAGATTCACCAACCAATAGTGTTTGAGTATTTGAGTATTTGATATCTTTTAAAAAAAAAAACAAAATTGAATTTCCAAATAAGATTATATTTTTAAAATAAAACAATAAAAATACATAAAAATAGTTACAAAAAATAAATAAATAAATATTGATAAACTTTTAGCAAAATACTAAATCCTATACCCTAAATCCTAAACTCCAAACCCTAAATTATAAACCTTAAATCTTGGATAAACCGTAAACCATTAGAAAATTTTAAACCCTAAATCATACATTAAAAACTAAATCTTAATAACACTAAACCCTAAACCCTAATCACTAAACCCTTAACCCTTGGATAAACCCTGAACCCTTGGATAAATCATAAACTTA
>NW_013617480.1:19972-24632 GCF_000695525.1 Brassica oleracea var. oleracea | reverse complement strand
CAGAGTTTACCTAAGGGTTTAGGGTTTACCCAAGGGTTTAGGGTTTACCCAAGGGTTTAGGGTTTAGTGATTAGGATTTAGGGTTTAGTGTTAGTAAAATTTAGTTTTTAATGTATGATTTAGGGTTTAAGATTTTCCAACGGTTTAGAGTTTATCTAAAATTTAAGGTTTAACGTTTAGGGTTTAGGGTTTAGGATTTAGGGTATAGGGTTTAGTATTTTGCTGAATATTTAACAATATTAATTAATTTATTTTTTGTAGCTATTTTTATGTATTTTTATTATTTTATTTTAAAAATATAATCTAATTTGGATATTCAATTTTATTTCCTTTTTTAAAAGATATCAAATATCAAATACTCAAACACTATTTGTTGGTGAACCAACCCTAGGAGGTGAACCCAAGAATTTCTCGCATTATATATGTATATATGAATTATTATACGAGCCATTATACCCTTTAATCGACGGTACATATTCCCACTTCATAGGCTTCACATCCTTATCTTTGCATATCTACCATTAGATATTAGTGAGTTATCTTAACTAATACAATCACATTACAAAGTTATAAAATAACAACTACCAAAACCCGGACAATACCTGGAGTCCCATTACACTATCGGTCGCTAAGTTGGTCATCATTCCGTAATCAGAATGTGCTCCAGATGCATATATTCCTTTCGAGGGGTCAGAGTTTCCTAAATGGACAATGGGAGGGGTGAGTATGCCATTGACATACAAAGCTTATGCAATTAAGAAACTATATATCACCTTCATAATGAAGCAACCGCATTACTGCATTATGATTTCCAAGAATATTTGGTTTATCAAAGTAATTCACATCCAAATCAAGCGCCAACTCCATTATACTCGCAATTGCCTTACAAACTCTCCTGAGCATGCATATGCTCATTATAAGTACAGTGAAACCTCTATAAATTAATAATGTTGGGACTACACCAAAACTATAATTTTTTTATTAATTTATAGAGATATTAATTTGTCGATATACTAGTTGAACCAAAAACTCAATTTGGGACTATAAAATTATATTATTTTATAGAGATTTTTAGTGTATATCAATTTATAGAGTATTAATTTAAAGAGGTTATAGTGTATATAGTTTGGAAAATTTGTTTATAAGTAAGAAACATTTACGAGACCTTCTATAGCAGGAAACAGAGAATAAAATCACATTTATTTAGCATCAATTGATTAAAGATGATGAATATCTAAATTTAAAACATGATAGGGGGTGTTCACCATTCTAATTCCTGTCAAAATTATGGAGTTTGTACTAAAATAATTAACAACTCGTGAAAAGAAACTAAACATAAAAATGCATATCAAATTTGAAAATAAATAAATTATGATTGGAACGCTGCTACGAAATAAACAACAAATAAATAGCAGATTAACAATTATTTTTTACGATTTTTCTTAATTTTGTCTTATATATTGTCAACTAAATTGTCTACATATTTATTTTGATTATTCCTATTTAAATATTTCCTATCCTTTTTTATATGATGACGAATTGATTTCACACCTACATTTTAACAATAAAGATTTAATCCTTTTATAAATTATATTTAAATATATTTTATTTTTAATTGATATAGAACAAATTATTTCCTTTTTATTTTATTTAAATGAAAACTTATACACCCTTCAAACCATAATCGGTTGACTAATTTATTTTTATCATTTTAAATACCAGCTTTGATACACCACACATTTCTTTTTATATTTACTATTTATATCAATGATTTATAATTATTTTCATTGAGTAATGATAAAAATTTGTTTTTATGATTAGTAATTGATAGTATAATTTAGTTAATTTGATAGAAGAATGAAGTAAGTACTTATTTATTTTTGTCAGTTATTTAATATATATGAGTAATTATTAATTACCATTTTATTATTTTTTAATCTAAAAAGTAACTAGTGAAAATAGATGCATTATTTTAAATGTATTTGACAAAACAAAAAACATTACTCTGTAACAGAATGAATAGTGAGATTGATTGAGATTTACAAAGAAACATACAAGGTTGTTATGTAACTGTTTGTCAGTCATAAAATTCTGTAAAGTAAATGGATTTCTTTCTACTTTTGTTTTGGTTAAGAAAGAGAGGTGTCACGTTCACCGGACAATAACCGATATTTTTATATCATTGGAAAAAATGCTTAAGAAACATCTACCAAAAACATTAGAATTCGTTATTGAAACTTCTAAAGAAAAACTTAAGCCTTACAATGCTTCTTGATAAAATGTCTCCATGGTCGCCCGCCAGCCAGGCAAAACATCTACCAAAAACATTAGAATTCGTTCAAAGAAACAACAATAAATTTATGAAGCAATAATTAATACGGCAAAATTCAACAAACCGGGATCAGGCCAAATGTTGGGGCTATAGAACGGGTTATCGCGAGAATCATCTTTGGGACATAAGACTCCAATGGAAAAGCCCTCTTTGTAATCCCCTAAAAACCCATGATGTTACAACAAGAATGAGATACATCAACAAGATTTTTTTTTACTAAGCAAATGAAAGCTGGTTACACAACGAACCCCGAACTTGATTGTCAGGATCTAAGAGTTGATCATGGAGCGGTGCATAGCCTCGATACTTTTCGTTTCTTAATAGTTTCATCTTCTCTTCTAAAGGAAGAGCAAATATTTTTTTGCTCTGCTTGAAAACCTCGTCCTTCAACTCCTCGCTTATACCGTGATTTATAACATAGAAAAACCCACAGTCTAGACATGCCTGGAACAAATATCAACCACAACGTATCAATGTTTTTTCAGAAGTTATAATGATCACATTGTAGTCATAATTGAGACAACAAAAAAAAAACACAAATGGGACATGCCTGTTTAAGTGAAACAGCTAATTGACGAAGATCAGAGTTTGCGAGATCTATGCAATGAAGGGACGAAACTTTGATGATCGAAGCTTCTTCTTGAGTTTTACTCTCCATCTGTTTTCAATCTCTGTTGACCTTTTGTTGATATGGAAAATGACTTGTCACTTTGCACATTTATAATTATTTTTTACCAAGCACATTTTATAATTTCAATAAGAAGTTTATCTTTAGAAGATAGCCAACTAATAGACTTGTTTTTAAGGTACATCTTCTGAGGATAGCCAACTAATAGACTTGTTTTCAAGTTACATGTTCTGAAGATAGCCAACTTTTTTTTTTGTCATCAATTTATACAGACTCATATAGATTCTGTAAACCAAACCAGAAGATATTGATCCATGTGAACGACGAAAAACGGTTGTTTCTTGACATTGGGTGCTAGGCTATCCCCCTTTGAATTTTGCGTTCTTGGTACATGGACAGTATCTGATTGGAGAAAATTTTCTTTCAGGACTTTAATATCTTCCAAATAACTTACAAAAGTTGGCCAATTAATATACTTATTTTTAAGTTACGAAATAATTTTAGAAAATATGCCGTGTGTTTTGATCTGTTTAATTTTTATTGACATTTTCTAACGTTTATTTCTCGTAGATACATATTTTTTCTTTAAAACGGTAGATGTTGTTAATTGGACGTCACGCTGGCTGGCATCACATGTAAGTCTCATTGGCACTCCAAATTTTAATAAATACATTTAGGAAAGTTTGAATTTAAAGTTTATTAAAAAAAAAATAATGAGGGGCTTGATGTGATTCTAAGAGTTGGTTATTTTTTATACTAGGGATCGTTACCGCGTATTGGCGCAGAGCTTTTGCATTTTAATCTATTTTTATCTCTTGCTTACTAATCTAGCATTCATTTTTTCAATATAAAAAGTCCCTCGGCTTATATTTACTACTGATCGTTATCCGCGCCTTTTTGCATTTTAATCTCTTTTTGCCTCTTTCTTACTAATCTAGCATTCAGTTTTTCAATGCATTTTATCTTCACTCCCTTCTCTTGTCTTTTTTACATTTGTTTTCACGTTCTGTCGTTTGATTTGCCTTAGTTTTGGCTTGTGCAATAACTTAACCCTGCTCATTCTTCTTTCATTCTTTATTGATTGATATTTTTATCTCGCTTACCTCTCTGTTGCCACTAATTTGCTCGAATCATTTTCATCACCTGCTTCGTATTCTTTTCATATTCATTAACTATTGTCTTCAATCTCTTTAGATCCTAAAAATCCTACATGTTCTTTTGTTTATTAAATCACATATTAAATATTGTTGAAACTGTTTATTTATTCTAATAAATCCTTACGACTATAACTAAGATGATATGGATAAAAGACTGATTATAATTTAGTTGAAATTAAAGTCTAAAGTATAAGTTATTAAACTTGCAATCCTTCTTTTTGTCATCCAAGATAGCTTTAGTCAAATCAATTATATTGATTTAGAAAACTCATAAGCTATTTCAATCCCAAACAACCAAAAAACAGACGCATTTGTTATTGATGTTGCGGTGAGTTTCCTTTACTATAAACATAATTGCTTGTCACAACTGTTAATAAACCCAAATGTGTTTACAAAAGCTACCCATATAAGAGTTTCATACTCATTTCTCTTTCTCTAGTCATCTCCTATGTTAGTAGCTATCATAATACAATCTTCAAACAAATGACATATCTTTTGGTTCCATATAGAATATGCAAAAAGACTGTTTTCTGCAGACTCCAT
>NW_013617480.1:15719-19456 GCF_000695525.1 Brassica oleracea var. oleracea | reverse complement strand
CACCATCAATTTCCAGTGTTAATTCCATTGACGATAGCTGTGCAAAAGAACTCTGCTAGTAAGGTAATTGTGATTAGTAATTCTTTACATCTTAGTGTCGTGCAACTTCAAAACGATAGACACTTACATTCGACGGCTCTCAAAGATGGACCGCAAACCATCTAATGATATGCTTACCTCGTCGTATAAGTAATTCATGTCACTTCCCTCCCACGGGTAACATTGCTGGTGCAGATCAATTCCATCCACCTCTTCCTCATCATTAGGATACTCTGCAATATACTCTCTGTAAGGTTCAAATTTATGTCGCTAGAATTATCAGAGAAAGAAATATAAAGTACCCTCCAAATCTTCAGGAGCATCGACATTTTCTTTATTCAATGATCTTCATTCAACCTAACAACCATCAAAATAAAAAGAATGTGAGGCACATAATCTTCAAAATCCAAGTTTAATGAATGGAAAAAAAAACTCAGGAAGACAGAAAATGTCAAACACTCACTGGCTTCTTCTTTTTTTAACTTCTTGGCTCCCGCAAATAAACTGTAAAAGCCATCATTATTTGCAGGAAAAAAGATTAAACAAAGCAACTGATGAAAAGAAACAAATATGTTTCACAGCACATAAACTCTTCTTGAACAATCAGGCAACATATATTATGTCTCCCGTGTGACTCAGCTGAGTCCTTGATGGCATCCTGAATGTCTTCTTCTTCTTCTTTGTTAGATCAAAGGGTGCAAGCTAAGGATGACCAAAGAAAATTAAAACCATACAATCATTATTTAGGCAAAATAAAAGAACTGATGATGAATTTATTAAAGATGGGGAGATGTAGAGACTAAAGAAGAAAAACTGATTCATGAAACTCAAAGAGTCAATCTGTGTTTCTTAGATGAGTCATGAACCGATGATTAAAAATTGAAAGCCCTAAACTTCCATTGAAGAGAACGCTTACAGACCAAAGAGGTTTATTGAGCTTTTTTTTTACGAATCCCATTTCAAAAAGTGAGTTATAAAGTATTTATTAAATCATTAGATAAAATAAATAAGTTTGGATCCCACAGAGAAAACCGAAGAAACAAAAGTTTCCGACCTTCATAAATATATATTTGTTTCAGCCATCAATGTATAAAGAATCTTTGAGCTCAGTGTTATAAATGTTGTTATTTAGATCTTAATAATCCGGGTTCGAGTCACAGACTTGACACTTTTTTCATACTTTTTAAAAGTAGGACCCACATATCGCTGACGTGTCGCATCAGGAGTGATGCAACTGCCCTATTATAATGTAGATTTTAAATCATCTTAAATGATTGACATTATTTTCTATTAAAAAAACAGCATGCTAATGGGCGTTATCAATGATTCATTTTCGCTTTGGGGCCTTCTAAAAGCATCTCCAACGGTTGGCTTCATTTTTATCTTCAAAAGTTCACTTTCTTCAAAATGAAAAAAAAATGAAACAACATTCACTCCAATAGTTTGCTTCATTTCTTTCTTGTAAAATGAATATTCCAAATATATTTCATCTCCACTTTATCATTAATTATTAATATACACCTTATATTTTTTTATATTTACTTATTTTACCTAACTATTTTGTTTTAACAATAGCCCAACATAATTTTTATTTCACATAAATTTAATATTCTCATATAATGAATTTATTACATAACATGAATAAACAAACACAAAACATCATAATTTGTATAAAAAACATCATATATATATATATATTTTCTACAATTAATTGACAAAAGTGTTTAAAGTAAAAAATGAGCTTATTTATCTTTGATTTTTTTAAATAGAGTTAAAAAGTTCTTAAGCTTCCGGAGGAGGAGTTCTCCCTAACCTCCCAGACACGAGTTTCGAGGTTCAACCTAGATCCATGGCCTCTGGCGCCGGCGACGCGTTTTCTCGCCGGCGCTGGACATTTGCGTCGAAACTACTTATCTCCGTCACTCTCTACTTCATGTTTCATTTTGCTATCTGCTTGTTACCGGTTCGATTTCTTTGGCTATTTGGAGGAAGGAGGTCCCGACAGACGCTATGACGAAGACGAGAGCTTCGAATCTTCGCCTTTCTGCTACCTACGGTCCTATACCTTCGTTTGGTCCTTCCTCCAGCGATGAGTCGAGAGGATTCTCTCACCGCCGCAAAGCTCTGGTCTTCGGGTTTATATCCTGACGTACCTCTCTCTGGCGACTTTGTTCAAGCCTTTCAACTGCGTATGGAGCATCGTTCTCAACTGATGAACTCAACCTCTTCGTCTTCGGAGAGGCGCGAGTCCCACCAACCACCGTGTTCTGCTCCTCATCTAAAGGGCACCAGATCTTACAGTATCACGAGTCCAGATCTGAGTCTACTCGGTGAAACTCCAATCTCTCCATCTTGTAAAGTGATGCTCTATTCTCCTCCAGGTTGTTTACGAGACGGCGGAAGTTTTCCTCTCCGGCGAAGCTCTTCCGGTGGCCACTCTGTCGGCGCTGAAGAACATCTTAGATCCAAAGCTTCCCGGCTCGTACGGACAACGTTCACTGAGCTGATGTCTCTTAATGATTGGGCCTGGCCCATTTGTTTGATGAAGCTAGTCAGTCTGTAAAGGCCCAGTCCCATAAAAGAAAATTTGATCCAAATTTCAGTGGCTTTCCATGCTTGGGTCAGTGTTTCAAAGATTCCCGGTGGGATCTCTCCTTGCTATATATTTTCATATATGTTCAACGGGATGAATTTACTGGTGAAGTCACCAGTCTCGGTTCTATTTCAATCAACCTCTTCTGAGGAGAAGGTTTCACCATCATGCCCTCTTCCTATGGAAAGAGGTGTCTCCTCGGACTCGTTTCCGAGTGTCTGTTTCAGTTCTCTCATCGGTTTGTTATCTTGTGGAGCGGTCTCTACGGGACCTGAAGATGCAATCGAAACTACCTTGGTAGTTTTTGTAGGTGAGGTCTGGACTTCAACGTCACTTTATGTGACTATTCCAATCGTCAGACTTTGTCGTGAAGGTTCCTTCGATGCATTCAAGCATCGTCTTGAATTCGTTGTCATCTTCGGTTGAAGATCTATCTTGCTTAACTTATATATATGTTGTAGTTTATGCTTATTGCTTAAGAGGATGGATAATTCCCTCTTTCTATTGTAGTGAAGAAGTTTGAGTATGAATGAAATTAAGTTTGTGTTCAAAAAAAAAAAGTTAAAAAGTTCTTTAAAATAAATATTCATATATATTTTGATATAAACATCTGATTAGATAAAAATAATAGTCAAAATTTTGAAATTAATTGGATTATATTAAAGCATATAGTTTATTTTGGCAAAAGATAAGAATAAATAAAAATTAAGGACCAATTTACAATGAAAAAAATTCATCTTCAAAAAAATGAAGATATGTACATCAGTGTTTTAGTTGGAAAGCATCAGTGTTATCTTGACAATATGGACATGATAGTCTTCTATGCGTTGTCCATCCAGATAACATACCATATGCTGGAAAATCACTTATTGTCCACATTAGTACTGCCCGTATTTGAAAGTTTTCTTTACACGAAACATCATATGTTTCAGCATCTTGAGCCCATAGTTGTTGCAACTCATATATTAGTGGCTGAAGAAACACATCAAGTGATCTCTTAGGATGCTCTGGTCCGGGAACGAGAATCGAGAGAAACAAAAACTCTCGTCGCAAGCACAAGTTTGGGGGTAGGTTGTATGGTGTAAGAATGACGGGCCATAGAGAA
>NW_013617480.1:11681-15105 GCF_000695525.1 Brassica oleracea var. oleracea | reverse complement strand
ACATACCTGTTTTTGCTTCCGGTTGTCGGTGAACTAACCTCATGAATTCGGTTATACCTCGTTGGTATTCTTCCGTAAGCAATCTCGTGTTCGGATCCAAATGAGGTCGATCGATCCAAGAACGAAAATAATTTGAAGAAGACATGTTTTTTATGAATCAAATTCGTGTGTAAAGAGAGTAAGAGGGAGGATGAAGATATGGAGTGAATGAAGAGGAAGAGGGGTGCTTGTATTTATAGTTGAAATCCTACCGACAGCCCGAGGAAATTCCGACGGAATTCCGACGCCAACGGCTAGTTCGTCGGAATTTCCTCGGAATTTTAAAAATCCTCCAACGGCTCTCTAACGACTATAATATATCCTCAGAATTCATCGGTTTTTTCCGAGGAATACGTTTTTCCTCGGTATTCCATAAGAATATTCCGACGGATTAGTATTTCCTCGGAATTCTGTCGGTATATTCCGAGGAAACCAAATTTTGTGTTTCCTCGGAATTTCCTCAGAAATTCCTCGGGATATTCCGAGGATTTCATTTTCCGTCGGAATGTCCGTCAGAATACCGCTGTTTTCTTGTAGTGAGTAGATCTTCAAATTTGAAGCAACACTGTTCATTGCTACATTTTGAAACAAAAAATGAAGTAGGGTTGGAGTAAAACTTACTTTAAAATAAAGCAAAAAATGAAAAATGAAGTGGAGTTGGAGATTCTAATCTTTGATCTTCGACAAACATGAATTACGTACCATGTAGACTCTCAAAAAACACCACTATAACTATTTTTCGTGAATTTTATAGTATATAATTGAAAGAATCAAAATGACACAATTTATAAGAATAAAATTGACTGTCCACATAAAAACTTCGAGGATAAGGAAAATTGAGAGTAAGTTGTGAACCGAGACACAATTTTGGGACTAGAAAATATCTAACAAACCGTATCATATTTACATGCAAAATGCGAAGATTTGATTTGGACAGTAGTACATGAAGAATCTATAGATCTTAAAGGCGATGTATCCAAAACATTATTTTCAATTAGTAAAGATGATAGATATATGAACGAAAAGTTTTTTACTACCATTTAGATAAATTGGAACGATGCTTAGAGTTCTTTCTAAAATTTATATTATGACAAAGTAAAAAATGCATTGCAGGACAATTTCCCACGAGGTAATGGAAGTCTTCCTTCCATATGGTTTATGTTGACCGAACACCACAGGTTTGGTTTTCTAGATTGGTGTCTAGTTAGATTTGGGTACACTGCTTATTGTTGAAAACAAACTCTTTAAAATGGAGTCAATGTTTATTCCAATAATTTTGTCTATTTTCACTTTTAAACTTGATATTCCAAAATATTTTCTTATTAACTTCTTACAAATTTTAAATTTTATGAGAAATATAGATTTTAATATGTCATACATATATATATATATAATAGTCTTATATATTATCTTATTATAATTAAATATGTGTGCTCAAAATAAAATTCTGTTACAAATTTAAATAAAAACTAATATATATTTTTTAACAAATCATTATTAACCAATAAAATTCACAAATGATGGCAATGTTTTTATTATAGAAAGTTTGGTTCGTCAAAATTGTTAATTAACATAATCATAACATGTGTTAATAAGAAAACTAAAACTGTGACATATGATTACTATAAATTTCTTTCTAAACCAAAAAATATTTAATTAAAATTTTTAATATATAGTTATTATTTTTATAATTGTTTTATAAACTAACGGTGTCCGGCGGACCAATTAATCCCATAAGACCTATCCATCAGTGATAGACAAGCCCGATTGCTCTGCGTGGAAGTTAGAGATCCATGCCATCTAACCACATAAGAAACTAGAAAATTTTCACTAGAACAAAATCAATTTCGAAGACAACTCTTCATCTAGTGCTATATATTGTTTATATATCTATCATCTTTGCATATAGTTAGACAAAATCGGTTTCCATTTAAAATTTAGTATATTTGCTTTATTCGAAATTATAAACCAAGTTTTAACCAATTTTGAAAATCTACTTTGGTTTACAAATATCTTAAACATTTTATCTTAATGCATATAAAATATTTTCTGCAAATAAAATGCATAATAAATCATCAATCTCCTTGGCATATAAATTCAAATCCTGAATTATATTATGAATCCTTACTCCTTTATGGATATTTGATTCAGATGTCGAAAATCAACAACCTTGAATATGCTTCCCTCAATCTCTCCGGAGATAATACCTCCAATGGGAGCTTGATACCAAAATCTTCTTAAGGTCCAGAAACCTTGGTGATACTATCACTGAAGGCACTGAGCCATCAGACAAGGATAATTACAAGGCAATTGTTGTCATTCGCCATCACCTTGCTGAAGGTCTCAAGGACCAGTATCTCACAATTGAGAATCCTCTGGAACTTTGGACAAAGTTCAAAACCAGATTTAATCATCAGAAAACTGTGATATTGCCAAAAGCCCTTTATGATTGGAGAACCCTGAGAATCCAAGACTATAAGTCTGTGGAAGAGTATAACTCGGCTTTGTTCAAAATAGTCTCAAAGTTGAAACTTTGTGGTGAGACTATTACTGATGCTGATATGTTGGAGAAAACATTCTCCACATTCCACACCAGCAATGTTGTGCTTCAGCAACAGTACCGAGAGAAGGGTTTCTCCACTTATGCTGCCTTAATCTCTTGTTTGTTGCTAGCTGAGCAAAACAATGAGTTGCTCATGATGAACAGTGAACTAAGGCCTCCTGGTGCTAAAGCATTGCCTGAGGCACATGCGGCCGTAGAGCCAAAGGATGAGACTCCAAGAGAGTCATACCATGGTCGCATGAGAGGCCGTGGTAGATGGCAAGGTCGTAACCGTGGATTTCAACCACGTGGCCGTGGATTTCAACCACGAGACCATCTTGGTCGCAGCCGAGGCCGAGGCTACAGCCGAGGTCATCAAGCTAACCGTGGGTATAAGTCCGACTTCAAAACCCATGGCTCGAGCTCGACCAAATCTGCTTGCTATCGTTGTGGGATGACCAATCATTGGGCTAATAAATGCAAAACTCCCCAACACCTTGTTAAGCTCTACCAGGAGAGCATAAAAGGCAAGAACTCTGAGGCAAATTTCGTCCATTAGGATAATGAGAATGATCTGGACCATGAGGATGATCAAGCCCATGGCAGAGATGGTCATGAGGATTTTGAGACTTCAGACCTCCTTACAAGTGGCTGAATATGAAGATTTCGATATCATATTGCTTTTGTCTTTGCATTTTGAATTCTTGATTTGGCTTTATGTCTCTTGTTTCCCATGTTCTATGACTTTGGCAATTCTATTTATGAAATAAAGTTTTTCTTACTTTATATATATGCCTTATACAAAGTCGAAATTATTAAGAACATAAAACAAAGCCATTAAAA
>NW_013617480.1:9811-10729 GCF_000695525.1 Brassica oleracea var. oleracea | reverse complement strand
ACACCTTATAATGTTAAACCAGTGGGATATAAGTGGGTATTTGTGAGTAAGAGAAATGAACATGGTGAAATTGTAAGATACAAAGCACGGCTTGTTGCACAAGGATTCTCACAAATACCAGGCATCGATTATGAGGAGACATACTCCCCTGTGGTGGATGCAACTACATTTCGATTTTTAATAAGTCTGGCCATCAAAGAAAATTTGGATATGCGGTTAATGGATGTTGTAACCGTATACCTTTATGGTCCACTGGATAATGAAATATATATGAGATTACCAGAGGGTGTTGAGCTTAAAGCTAATAAAGGTTCTCGAGAAGAACACTCCATAAGGCTGAACAAATCCTTATATGGACTTAAGCAAAATGGTCGAATGTGGTATAATCGCTTAAGCGAATACCTTGCCAAAGTAGGCTATCAGTCCATGTATCTTTATAAAGAAGTTTGCAAACAAAGGATTTGTTATCATAGCAGTGTATGTTGATGATTTGAACATCATTGGAACCCCTGGGGAAATCGCCCAAACAGTTGAATATCTCAAGAAAGAGTTTGAAATGAAAGACCTAGGTAAAACTAAAGTATGTTTGGGATTACAACTTGAGTACATAGAAGGAGGAATCCTTGTGCATCAAAAGGCATATACAGAAAAGGTACTCAAGAGATTTAACATGGACCAGGCTCACCCATTGACCAGCCCAATGGTCATGAGGTCCTTGGAGTGGACACTGACCCATTCCGTCCTAAGGAGGATTATGAGAATGTCATGGGTCCTGAAGTGCCTTACCTCAGTGCCATAGGAGCATTACTGTATTTGGCTAGCCACACTAGACCAGATATATGTTTTGCCGTAAACCTCCTATCAAGATTTAGTTCTTGTCCGACCCAAAGGCACTGGAACGGAATTAAACATATCCTA
>NW_013617480.1:9692-9797 GCF_000695525.1 Brassica oleracea var. oleracea | reverse complement strand
TTACCTTCAAGGAACTAAGGATTTGGGTCTATTTTATACCAATGAAACCAAAGATGGTTTAGTAGGCTTTGCTGATGCAGGCTACTTATCTGATCCACACTATGG
>NW_013617480.1:6268-8424 GCF_000695525.1 Brassica oleracea var. oleracea | reverse complement strand
TTGGCATGCGAAGACTCAAGGACCTTCAGTGATGTCCAAATCAGGGGGAGTAATGTGTGTTGTACTCTTTTTTCTTTCCTTGGTTTCCCTTTTTACCACATTAGGTTTTGGGTTTTCCGGGAGAGGTTTTAATGAGGCAACGTTAGCACATTACAAGCCCGATATGGTTATGGCATCCAAGGGGGAGTGTTATAAATCCATGATATGGATATGTGGATTGCCAATAACCATCAAGGAGGTTTACATCTGACCCGACTATCCGGTCCATCTACACCCGTCTCCGGTCCGTCTACATCCGTCCAAGACTAGTCAAGATGAAGACTCATTCAACCGGAGCATTTATGAGCTGTGACCAAGTCTGTATCTTTGTGGTCAATATGTATTAAATGTGTAGATTCTCTCCTTGCTGTAAACCCTAGTGAACCTCCACTATATATTGATAGTGAGAGCTAATGACAAAGACACAACTTACACAGCAACACTTCTCTCATATTTCTAACACGTTATCAGCACGAAATATGAAACCAAAGATTTAAAATACCTAAAGATCTACATGAATCTTGTTTATAAAAATTTATGAATCATAAAATTATTAGAGAAAACTTAAACCTTTTGATTCAATCCTTTTGTTTGGCCATTTTACCAGATGTGATAAACATAAGTGTATAATCTGGCTAAAACAAAATTCCATCAAATCCTTGCTGTGCCATTTTTGGCCAGATTCCCTAAAAATCAGTCAATCCATCAATAAAATCAAAATTAAAATCATTCATTGCATATCCATGACTGTTAATATTTGTTTTGTAACTATCAAAGTTTTAAAAATCTTTTATGATTTTTATAAATGCATAATCGATTTTATAAATGCTTGTTTGATTTTATTAAGTGCATATCTTTGATTGAAAATTATTTCTAAAAGTTTTATAAGCCATAGTCTTGTTTTTAAAAATTGATATGTCATAAGGTAGAATAAAATCTGTTTGAAATCATTTGATCATATTGTTGTTAATTAAACCAACCATGAACCAATTTTATATCATACTGAATTTTGATCACATAGTTTGCTAGTTAAAATAAAACTTGATCTAGTTTCATCCTTGAACCTGATTCTATGATTAAATTATGTACTGATCATTTGCATACCTGATAGCATCATTTAGTAAATCATTAGATCGAACTTGAATCATCCATGAACTGACCTTTGCATGCATCCAACTATCATATTGTTAAAACTGGACATAGGTATCACATAATTGAAACCAAACATACATGTTCGCATAGCTTTAGCAATGATGATACTAGTGCGTCTGAAGTGGTTCATGTTGTTTGCATCTAAATGTCAACCACGAGACCATCTTGGTCGCAGCCGAGGCCGAGGCTACAGCCGAGGTCATCAAGCTAACCGTGGGTATAAGTCCGACTTCAAAACCCATGGCTCGAGCTCGACCAAATCTGCTTGCTATCGTTGTGGGATGACCAATCATTGGGCTAATAAATGCAAAACTCCCCAACACCTTGTTAAGCTCTACCAGGAGAGCATAAAGGGCAAGAACTCTGAGGCAAATTTGGTCCATTATGATGATGAGAATGATCTGGACCATGATGGAGTTTTGTTTTGTTTCAGGCACAAGGTTGGAATATATAGTTGAGTTTACATGTTGGAACAGGTTTACATTTATGATTGTTTAAATGAAAATCTTTGACTAAAGTAAATATTTATTTCAAATATTATAAACTATAATCAAGTTTTTAAAATTAGTATATCATATAATAAATTTTAAATACTTGTTTTGAAAACATTTGATTATAAAGTTATCATTTGATCACATAGTTATTATTAAAACCAACCTTGAAATCGATTTTTATGATTGAATTTTATTAGTGATGATTGAAAAATATAAAAATATTTCAAACATTAAATCCCCCTTGATCATCTTATTATGAATCCTTATCCCTTTATGGATTATTTAATTCAGATGTCGAAAATCAACAATCTTGAGTATGCTGCCCTCAATCTCTCCGGAGACAATTACCTTCAATGGGCACTTGACACCAAGATCATCTTAAAATCCAAAAACCTTGGTGCTTGTATCACTGATGGCAATGAGTCATCTAAGAAGGATAGATACAGTGCGATCTTAATCATACGCCATCAT
>NW_013617480.1:3164-6152 GCF_000695525.1 Brassica oleracea var. oleracea | reverse complement strand
AGGAACCTAAGGATCCAAGACTTTAAGTCTGTGGATGAGTATAACTCGGCTCTATTCAAGATAGTCTCAAAGTTGAAACTGTGTGGAGAGACTATCACTGATGCTGACATGTTAGAGAAGACATTTTCTAAATTTCACACAAGCAATGTTTTGCTTCAGCAAAAATACCGAGAAAAAGGTTTCTCCACCTATGCAAATTTGATCTCTTGTTTGTTGCTGGCTGAGAAAAACAATGAGTTCCTCATGAGGAATAGTGAGATGAGGCCTCCTGGTGCTAAGGCATTACCTGAGGCACATGCGGCCATAGAGCCAAAATATGAGTCTCTAAAGAAAGAGTCAAACCATGGCCGTATGAGAGGCTGTGGAAGATGGAAAGGTCGTAACCGTGGGTTTCAACCACGTGAACACCTTGGTCGTAGCCGAGGCCGAGGATATGGCCAAGGTAATGGCCGAGGGTATCAACCTAGCCGTGGGTATAAGTCCGACTTCAAAACCCATGGCTCGACCAAATCTTCTTGCCATCGGTGTGGGATGACCAATCATTGGGCCAACCGATGCAAAACTCCCAGTCATCTTGTTAAACTCTACCAGGAGAGCATAAAGGGAAAGAACCCTGTGGCCCATTGGGTCCATCATGATGATGAGAATGATCTCGACCATGAGGATGTTCAAGCCCATGACAATGATGATCAGACTGAATTTGAGACTTCAGATATCCTTAAAGAGGCCAATTAAGATTTCGACATCATGTTGCTTTTGTCTTTGCATTTCCCTTTGGCTTTATGTTTTTGTTCTACTACTTTGAAATAAAGTTCTATCTATGAAATAAACTTGATTTTAT
Organism: Brassica oleracea var. oleracea; assembly: GCF_000695525.1. Lineage (NCBI taxonomy): Eukaryota > Viridiplantae > Streptophyta > Magnoliopsida > Brassicales > Brassicaceae > Brassica > Brassica oleracea. Next base: position 5,311 of record NW_013617480.1, on the reverse strand, counting down.
ATATCCAGTTAAACTTCCTAAGAACATTTAATCAAAGCCAAATAAAACATTCTTATACTTACGAAATGTCTAAGATGATGATCCTTGTCTATTGTTCAGAAATGAAAGAAGACAAGAACATGCTAGTGGTGGATAGTAGATCAAGCCACACTATATTAAAAGACAAAAGATATTTTGTTAACCTCACCCTAAGAAGTGCCAATACTATAGCAGGCACGGCCAGCCTTATTGAAGGCCATGGCCCGGCTCACTTAGTGATGCCTAAAGGCACGCATCTAGAAATTTCTGATGCATTATATTCTCCTAAATCAAAGAGAAATTAGTTAAGTTTAAAAGACATTCGTATGAATGGTCTACATGTTGAAACTAGGGGCGAGGGAAAGAAAGAATTCCTCTTGATTTATGAAAATGCCCAAGGCCATAAGAAAGTCCTAGAGACTATCCCTGCTATATCAATAGGCCTCTACTGTGCCAATATAAAATCGAGTGAGGCTAACACTTCAATTCCTAATGAGTTCAGAGAAGCCTTTAAACACTGGCATGAAAGGCTTGGCCATCCTGGCAGATCCATGATGCACTAAATAATCTCGAGCTCAACTGGCCATTCCTTGAAAGATAGGAAAATTCTCCCTAAGAGCTTCCCATGTGTTCCAAACTCACAAGGGAAATTAATAATAAGGCCATCACCTGTAAAGGTGGTTAAGGAAACATTAAACTTTCTGGAAAGGATTCAAGGCGATATATGTGGACCAATACACCCACCTTGTGGGACATTTCGATATTTTATGGTCCTCATTGATGCATCGACCAGATGGTCGCATGTTTGTTTATTATCTACTAGAAACCTGGCATTTGCTAGATTACTAGCCCAGATCATAAGACTGAGAGCCTACTTTCCAGATTTTCCACTTAAAACTATTTGTCTTGACAATGCTAATGAATTCAATTCCCAAGCTTTTAATGATTAATGTATGTCCATGGGGATAAGTGTGGAACACTTCGTGGCACATGTACATACACAGAATTGATTGGCCGAATCCTTCATTAAAAGAATCCAACTCATAGCTTGAGCATTACTCATGAGGTCGAAGCTTCCAGTATCAGCTTGGGGACATGCGGTATTACATGCTGCTGAATTGATACGCATAAGGCCATCTAGTGAACACAAATATTCTCTATCCCAATTACTCTCGGGTCATGAGCTAGACGTGTCCCATATCAAAACATTTGGATGTTCTGTGTATGTTCCTATTGCACCACCACATAGAACAAAAATGGGACTTCAAAGGAGGATGGGAATATATGTTGGTTTTGATTCTTCAACCATTATGAAATATCTTGAGCCTACTACTAGAGATTTATTTAAGGCCAGATATGCTGATTGTCATTTTGATGAATCAGAGTACCCAACATTAGGGGGAGAAAATAACAAGCTGGGCAAAGAAATTGTATGGAATCAAACATCCTTATCATGGCAAGATCCTCGGACTCAATCATGTGATTTAGAAGTCCAGAAAATCATTCATATGCAAAAGCTAGCTAATCAATTGCCTGATTCCTTTGCTGACCCGAAAAGAGTGACTAAGTCCTATATACAAGCTTGTAATGCACCAATAAGTATTGATGTCCATGATGGACACAATCAAGTGGCTACAGAGTCTAAAGCACGTCTCAAACGTGGTAGGCCAATTGGTTCCAAAGATAAAGGACCTCAGAAACTAAAGAAAGGTGAAAAAGAAACCGAGGTCATAGATTGTCCAGACAAGGCCGAAATGGCCATGCCTAAGGTACCAACCAATGAGACTCGGGACGCCGAGCCTCATGGTACTGAAGGTGCTAATGATGAGATCTCAATTAATTATCTTATGTCTGGGACAAGATGGAACCGAAAAGATGTCGACATCGATAATATATTTGCTTATAAAGAAGCCCTTGATGTGATGGACTTAAATGAGGATCATGAACCCACGTCTATTCTAGAGTGCACTCAAAGATCTGATTGGCTCAAATGGAAAGAAGCCATAAACGTGGAGTTAAATTCATTAAAGAAAAGGAATGTCTTTGGATCGATTATCCTGACGCCTTCTAACATTAATCCAGTGGTATTTAAGTGGGTATTTGTGAGGAAGAGAAATGAACATGGTGAA
>NW_013617480.1:1833-3068 GCF_000695525.1 Brassica oleracea var. oleracea | reverse complement strand
ATAAGTCTGGCCATCAAAGAAAATTTGGATATGCGGTTAATGGATGTAGTAACCGCATACCTTTATGGTCCACTGGATAATGAAATATATATGAGATTACCATAGGGTATTGAGCTTAAAGCTAACAAAGGTTCTCGAGAAGAACACTGCATAAGGCTGAACAAATCCTTATATGGACTTAAGCAAAGTGGTCGAATGTGGTATAATCGTTTAAGCGAATACCTTGCCAAAGTAGGCTATAAGAACGACCCTATCAGTCCATGTATCTTTATAAAGAAGTTTGCAAACAATGGATTTGTTATCATAGCAGTGTATGTTGATGATTTGAACATCATTGGAACCTCTGGGGAAATCGCCCAAATAGTTGAATATCTCAAGAAAGAGTTTGAAATGAAAGACCTAGGTAAAACCAAAGTCTGTTTGGGGTTGCAACTTGAGTACATGAAAGGAGGAATCCTTGTGCATCAAATGGCATATACTGAAAAAGTACTCAAAAGATTTTATATGGACCAGGCTCACCCATTGACCAGCCCAATGGTCGTGAGGTCCCGTGATTTGGACACGGACCCATTCGGTTCTAAGAAGGACGATGAGGATGTCCTGGGTCCAGAAGTGCCATACCTCAGTGCCATAGGAGCATTAATGAATTTGTCTAGCCACACTAGACCAGATATATGTTTTGCCGTAAACCTCCTATCAAGATTTAGTTCTTGTCCGATCCAAAGGCACAGGAACGGAATTAAACATATCCTACGTTACCTACAAGGAACTAAGGATTTGGGTCTATTTTATACCAATGAAACCAAAGATGGATTGGTAAGCTTTGCAGATGCAGGCTACTTATCTGATCCACACCATGGTCGGTCCCAAACCGGTTATGTGTTCACTCATGGTGGTACTTCAATATCATGGCGTTCCATGAAACAAACTATAGCTGCCACATCATCTAATCACTCAGAAATCTTAGCTATGCATGAGGCAAGTCGTGAGTATGTATGGTTGAGGTCTATGACTAAACACATCCGATCAGATAGTGGAATGGTCGAGGACAATGGTCCGACCATCATATATGAGGATAATGCAGCCTGCATTGCTCAACTCAAAGATGGGTATATCAAAGGTGACCGAACCAAACATGTACTACCCAAGTTCCTCTTCACACATGAGTTGCAGAAAGCCAAGGAGGTCAGCGTCACTCAAATCCGGTCAAGTGAGAACTCAGCCGACCTCTTCAC
>NW_013617480.1:810-1700 GCF_000695525.1 Brassica oleracea var. oleracea | reverse complement strand
TCCTTGGTTTCCCTTTTTACCACATTGGGTTTTGGGTTTTCCGGGAAAGGTTTTATTGAGGCAACGTTAGCACATTACAAGCCCGATATGGTTATGGCATCAAAGGGGGAGTGTTATAAATCCTTGATATGGATATGTGGATTGCCATTAACCATCAAGGAGGTTTACATCTGACCCGACTATCCGGTCCGTTTACCCCCGTCTCCGGTCCGTCTACATCCGTCCAAGACTAGTCAAGATGAAGACTCATTCAACTGGAGCATTTATGAGCTTTGACCAAGTCTGTATCTTTGTGGTCAATATGTATTAAATGTGTAGATTCTCTCCTTGCTGTAATCCCTAGTGAACCTCCACTATATATTGATAGTGAGAGCTAATGAGAAAGACACAACTTACACAGCAACACTTCTCTCATATTTCTAAGCTCATAAATCTTTGATGTACATCTTTAGGTCTATCCGACAAAGATCTCCGGCATATTATTTCCTTTGCTTAAGTCCATATAAGGATTTGTTCAGCCTTATGCAGTGTTCTTCTCGAGAACCTTTATTAGCTTTAAGCTCAACACCCTCTGGTAATCTCATATATATTTCATTATCCAGTGGACCATAAAGGTATGCGGTTACAACATCCATTAACCGCATATCCAAATTTTCTTTGATGGCCAGACTTATTAAAAATCGAAATGTAGTTGCATCCACCACAGGGGAGTATGTCTCCTCATAATCGATGCCTGGTATTTGTGAGAATCCTTGTGCAACAAGCCGTGCTTTGTATCTTACAATTTCACCATGTTCATTTCTTTTCCTCACAAATACCCACTTATATCCCACTGGTTTAACATTATAAGGTGTCCGGATAATCGATCCAAAGACATTCCTTTTCTTAAA
>NW_013617480.1:0-572 GCF_000695525.1 Brassica oleracea var. oleracea | reverse complement strand
CTTGCATTGTCAAGACGTATAGTCTTTAGTGGAAAATCTGGAAAATGGGCTCGCAGTCTTATGATCTGTGCCAATAGTCTTGCCAATGCTAAGTTTCTAGATGATAATAGACAAACATGCAACCATCTGGTCGATGCGTCAATGAGGACCATAAAATATCGAAATGTCCCACAAGGTGGGTGTATTGGTCCACATATATCACCATGTATTCTTTCCAGAAAGTTTAATGTTTCCTTACCCACCTTTCCAGGTGATGGCCTTATTATTAATTTTCCTTGTGAGCATGGAATACATGTAATGCTCATAGGGATAGTTATCCTATCTTTCAAGGAATGGCCAGTTGAGCTCGAGATTATTTTGCGCATCATGGATCTGCCAGGATGGCCAAGCCTTTCATGCCATTGTTTAAAGGTTTCTCTGAACTCATTAGGAATTGAAGTGTTAGCCTCACTCGATTTTATATTGGCATAATAGAGGCCTATTGATATAGCAGGGATAATCTCTAGGACTTTCATATGGCCTTGAGCATTTTCATAAATCAAGAGGAATTCTTTCTTTCCCTCGCCCCTAGT
>NW_013617479.1:22735-67924 GCF_000695525.1 Brassica oleracea var. oleracea | reverse complement strand
AACCCTAAACCCTAAACCCTAAACCCTAAACCCTAAACCCTAAAATACACCTATTCTCCTAAACCCTTAATCTCATATACCCTTAATCTCAAATACCCTTAGTCCCATATACCCCTAATCTCAAATACCCTTAGTCCCATGTACCCCTAATCTAAAATACCCTAATCTCATATACCCCCAATCTCATATACCCCTAATCTAAAATACCCTTAGTCCCATATACCCTTAATCTCAAATACCCTTAATCTCATATATTACTAATCTCAAATACCCCTAATCTAAAAAACCTCTAAAATCATATACCCTTAGTCCCATATACCCTTAATCTCAAATACCCCCTAATCTCATATATTACTTATCTCAAATACCATTAATCTTAAATACCCCTTATCCCATATACCGTTAATCTCATATATTACTAATCTCAAATACCCCTAATCTAAAAAACATCTAATCTCATATACCCTTAATCTAAAATACCTTAATCCCATAAACCCCTTCTCTAAAAATACCTCTAATCTCATATACCCCTAATCTAAAATACCCCTTATCCCATATATCTCTACTCTCAAATACCCATAATCTAAAAAAATACACTTGATCTAGAATACTTCTAATCTCATATACCCTTAATCTAAAATAACCCTAATCTAAAATATATTTAATCTCATATACCTCTAATCTAAAATATCCATAATCTAAAAAAAATACCCCTAATCTAGAATATCCCTAATTTCATATACCCCTAATCTAAAATATCTTTAATCTAAAATAGCTTTAATCACATATATCCCTAATTTGAAAAAAAACCCGTTTAATATAGGTCCATTTGTTTCCCATTCGCACCATGAAAAAGTGATCAACTAGACGTAAAACGAAAATCGTGTGTTAAAAGTAGAAAAGGTTTATACCTGTATGAAAATATATCTTGGATCACACCGGTTTCCTGCTTTCGTGAAAAGTAATACTCTGCCGAAAATTGTTCCCTGCTTTCATCGTGTATATCTCTCGTTCAGCTAGTTTTAGAACCTGTATCATATTTGTATGATTCAGTTCTTTCCCATTTCTCTTGCCTAGCTTCTAATGGTTCTTATTACAGTGAGCTTACCTCATCAAAGGCTCGTAGATTGCTTCAAGTAGGGAACTATCCTCATTCCCCTCAACCCATTCCTGTAAAACAGATAAGAGAATTTACATTATCATCATTTACATAGTCTTAACGTAATGTCGAATTTGATTATTGAAGAAGGGAAAAGTGATTATTCTCCCTCGCAAAGAAAAGCCTTTTCATAAGTTCCAACTAACAGACTTAGACTACCATATAAGCTTCAAACATACAGATGAAAAATCTTAATAAATTTTTGGAGAAAAAAGTGATGTGCTTTCACAGCGTTGAAAACAGAAAGAAAAAAAAAACAAAGCGATAGTGAAAGAGTGATATACAAAGATAGACGCTTTCATCTTGAATCAGATACAAGAGTAATTTGAGCCCAACGACTATTGGATGTAGACTTTTAACTTTATAAAGACAGACCCAACTTTACTGCAACGCATCTCTCCCCTATTACTCGGGAACTGAACAACTCTAATTTACATACACAAACGTGCGAAACACATACAAAAACCCTAAAAAGTGTTTTTTCTTAACAAGAAACGATTGCTAGATGGAAAAAAGATGTAAGTAATGATTACCAGATGGCAACGATTGGATAAGAGAGATTAGATCCGACTCAGAACAAACGAAAACCCTAAGCAATGCTCATCATATCGCATTCCGGAGAGAGAGAGAGCGACGACGTTAGGCGGAGAGAGAGAAATCACCGATTTGAAGAAATTTCCTGCGTTTTCTCCACAGGCGAACTACTCGATTCGTGAAAGGTTAGTGATGTCAGTGGTTGATATTTAGGAAATAACAAAGTCGGCGATCATGTCCCTGCGATTCTCTATTTTTTTACCGTTAAAGAGTATTTTCAAAATTTGAACAAATAAGAAGTTAAAACGTGTATATATATGAAACGAAATCGAAGGAAATGGGCCTCCTTAATGAAATAGTCGTTTGTATGAACTATCATGGGCCTTATGGCGGGAAGAGACCTTTCATAAATTAAAGCTGGACCTTTTGGGCCTAAGTTTGCAATTGGGGTAAGGCATTTTATTAATTTAGTTCACTACCACCCTCTTGTTACTTCATGTTCCGTCTCATTTTATTAGAACAAGTTACTATGTTTGGACCCTGCCAAAATAAGGCCTTATGAATGTTATTGGCCCACATCCACAGCTCCAAACGTCGCCCATTTAATGAAGTAAATGAAATATTTCTAGTTTTCCCTTCTACCTTCAGTGGATTCGAAGTATGAGTGAACCCAGCACCAAAGCCTAATATTTAAAATCCCTTGCTTTAGCTTTTCTTATTTCGAAAAAGTAATAAGTAGGGACCAGCATCTCCATCATTCTTTTCTTGGGTTCTCTTTCACCCGAAAATCCGTAGAGGGATTCGTACCAGAGGAGAGGACAATGAGAGGTTTCCAGAAATGAAGAAGGAAAACAGCTCTTTCATGTCGATCTTACTGCTGCTCTCACTCTCATTTCTAAAATCCACAGCACAGTTAGCTACCAAATCAAATGAGCATGCTTTCTAAGAAATGAGGTTTTTTAGTTATGATTCACATAAACATACCATCACTATCGGACTGAAAACCCCAACGCAACTAAAAGGCATAGATGATGATATAAGAGAATGGGTGGAACCTACATCAAATAGGAAAGCACATAAACAACAGCTTAGAACTGTAACTACATAGAAAGCACCAGAGAATGAATGGTTTACATATAGGACAAATTATTTGCACTTAAACCACTTGATCAAGTGGAAGTAATCGTGTCATTTTTCAAATGTGCACTATGGATTCTGACGCGCATTCAAAATCCCAGAGATAATTCGTTGAAGCGTCCACTGTTGTGGCTTATAAGTATTTGTTTATGCTTTAGGAATACAAATTTGTACCAAGACTAAAATATATATATCTCGTTGGTAATATTTTGTTTGGCTTAAAAATGTTATATCTCAAGCTAGTTCGTGTGTATACAAGTATGAAGGAAGAGTTACGGCGTCTGAAACTGTTGACTTATGCACAATACTGAAAGAATATGTAATACGAAGATGTTATCAATGTGAGAGGCTTGCTTTCTAGAACAACCAATGTTTTCTCTTTGGCTTCTGCTGAACTGGAACCGCTGCACTCAGAAAGAAGATCATAATCAGTGTCCTCAAGCACAAAGCCACCATTTTGTTACACTTCGTAAGCACAAAGACAAACCTTGATTATCGTATAAAGAGTTATAATGCACCTCTGACCAGAAACTTAACCATAACTCTGCACCATTCCAAACATATAAAGCCACAACTTTGTAAGAGTGCATTTTCCATATGCTACTTAAGATCAAGTAGCGATGAGTGAAGGTGAAAAGAAATATATTATAGAGTCTCACCACGCTTAGGTGCTTGGTCTCGAGGCATAATTTCAATGAAACAAGTGTCTCTGAAGGATGTCAGCAGGCATATCTTTGCTGCAAACTATTCAAGGGAGATGCAATGGAAAAAATTGTTAAGAAAAAGGTAAAGAAAACAGTGCCTAATGCCACAAAAGTCAGCGATTACTTTACATGCGTTCTCGAAGATGTGCTAAAGTGTTACCTATTTCATGTAACATGCTTATGAAACAAAGGACATGAAGAAGACTAGATAGGGGGTAAAAAACATCAACAGAACTAGAGCAGGTGATACGAGAACAAAGGAAAGATCATTTAGGTACATTTTAACTATTAATACAAGTGCTGTGAAAACTGAGACAAAAAAGGAAAATTACCCTATCTGCCGCAGCTTGTAGGGTAATATGGTCTCCCCATTCTCCAAGTCTGTCATTCATTCATGTAATTTTGAATTTGAAACAGAAAAATTTAAAGATCAAACCAATTATGGCTTAGAGGAGAAATGAAAATAACTTACTTTGCCATCCTCTTGTAATACCGTTTGTATTTCATCGGAACATAACTTTCGTATATAGTGCGATTGTCCTTGAGCTGTAGCAACAAGACAAAAACAACAGAATAACTAGGAAATGACGTACGAAAAGGAATGTGTGCACCTAATACTGAAACAGGTACTAATCCATTTGTTCTATTGCAACAATGGTTTAATGAAAATCATAAAAGACATCTAACCTGTTTAACAACTTCTCCCCTAACTTGCTTGTGGTACTCTGAAGATCGGTACAACTGGTCAGAAAGAGCTCGGAACTGAAAGACACTCAAAAAGATATATGAGTATACGACTAGAGAGAGAAAAGAAAGAGATAAAGAAGATTTGTTTGAAATTTAGCCTCTATTCACCTGGCAGTTTCCATCACCAGAGACCTTCAACTCACACAAACCATAAACATTTAGCCTGCGAGGAAGATCAAACTTAAGAATTAACAATGAAAGAAAGTGTATCATAGGGGATTAATCTCAGTTTGACTTGTCTAGGAGTAAACATTATAGAATGAGTATACTAACATATCCACAACAACGAGCGAGAGTCCTCCTAGTTATGTTAAGAAAAGAGAGCGAGCATATGGGAAAGAACCTTTGAAGAAGGCGTTGGTGATCCAAGGTGGCATCATTTAAGTTGGGAATATAAGAATTTATCCGCGGAACATGCTGCAAAACAAGAAACGTGTAGAATAGCTATACAATTGCATTTGGTTGTAGGAAGGGGACTAGAACCAAGCTTACGGGAACGGGAGCAAGATTGGAGAGGCGTCTGCCTACTGCACCATCTAGTTTAGTGTATTCTTCAGATAACATAAGAGCAATCATCCGATCATCCTGAGTATCCGTTTGACTGCTCCAAGAGCTTGAACTCGAGGAGTCTCCCATCATGTTTTCTTGTGACGTAGTAGGTGAAACAGAGAAACTCCTTCTAGTCCTACAACAAGAAGCTGAATCACGTTATGAAGGAAATTTTCATTGATTTAAGTTATGAACATGGCCTTTAACGCATGAAAATTTGGAGAGATCAAGACATGATGCGAAAAGATGACACAAAGCTTGAAATTGGACAGAGAGAGAGAGAGATAAAATGAGAAAGTGGAAATTTGTGTTACATAAAAGGATAATGATGAAAGAAGAAAGGAGATAAAATGAATCGATTGGATCTGGGAATAAGCCAATCATCAGCCACATCGAGACGATCGGATCTAAAAGAAATGGAAAGGATAAAGATTCCAAAGAGCAGAAAAGTTGATACCTTCCGGTGCGAGCAAGTTGGTGTCTACGATCTTTTTTTTTGGTCGAACAAAAACAAAGTTTGGCTTTTTCTTTCACCACATTATCAAGACATTGGCAGTTGGCTGGCGGGTAACAAAACCGCGTTCTTTGTCAAATAGTATGTTTTATTACGCACTACTCGCATCTATAATATATCTTAACAAAACCTTTTTTAACCCACTATGTCAATTTATTTCACACTCCTCGGCATCTGAAAATCTGAATATTCTTAACAACGTAAACCTTTTCTCCATGTCCCCTACTCAGTATCTCAAGTCTTCGTTTCTTTCTTTGCTTTTAATATAACATACATTCGAATCCAGGCCATCCATTTCAGTATCCAACCCTCCTCTTCTTGTTGCTGTGCATTTCCCTGGATGATGTCAAACTGGTAAGTTGCTTAGGTATGGCTGCTCCACAATTTTTTAAAGCCACAACCAAATCAGGGAACAGATTTCTGCTCTCCTCGTTTACAAACAAAATGGCACTGCCCTGGTCTCCCATCCTAGAGGCCCTGCCGATTACATGTATGTACTCCTTGATGGTATTAGGCATGTCAAACACGATTACCTGCCTTACTACCAACAGGTCAACTCCTCGGCCTAGAACTCCAGTTGATACAAGAAGCGACACCTCTCCACCCAAAAACGACCCCATTACATCTCTCCTCTCCCTCATTGGCTTCTCCCCATGGATCGACAGAGCTTTTATCCCAGTCACCACAGTTATAGCATTAGCCAAGAGATCTGCTCCAGCTCTCGAACTCACATAAACAACAGCTGGGGGTTTGAAATGGTTTTGACTTGTCAGTATCTCAAAGAGCTTGTGTTTCTTTTGCTTTGCATCAACCCAGATAGCCAATTGTTTGACAGCTTTGCTAGGTGTGTTGGGTTTACCTATGGACACCAAAATCATTTCCTTGGCTAGAGACCCTCCCACCTTCTCCACCTCCCTTGAGACCGTCGCTGAGAACAGCAAGACCTGCGGTTGTGATAAAGCCCTAAATATCTGCATCACCTGATCAATGAAACCTCTCTGGAGCATGCAGTCAACCTCATCCAGCACAAACATCATAATATCCTCTAGTTCAATGGTGTGCTTTGCTAGAAGGTCTACAAGCCGACCTGGGGTGCCAATAATCAACTCTACACCTTGCTGAATGCGGTAGAGTTGTCCAGACATGGGATCCCCACCTACAACAAGTGCAGTCTTAAATAGGAGTCCCTTTCCGAGCATCTTAGCCTGATCTTCAACTTGGACGCAGAGCTCTCTAGTTGGAGCCAAAACCAAAGCCAAGGGGTTCCTGGGGTCTGAGGAGGGGTGCTCAGAGCGATAACGTGCACAACGAGAAACAATAGGAACAAGAAAAGAAGCAGTCTTGCCGGAGCCAGTGTCAGCTGAAGCGAGCAGGCTTCTGCCGCTTAAAGCAGCTGGAATTGCTTGCATCTGGATAGGGGTGGGAAAGTCATAACCAGCCGTTTCTAAGTTAAGAAGAAGCTTAGGAGGAAGCCCACAAGAGGTGAAAGAGAGGGCAGGAGGGGGAGGAACTGCTGCTCCTTGGACATGAATATCAAGCTTGCGAGAATCATCGGTGGAAGAAGATCCAACATAGAAGCACTCATCAGTGGCAGGAAACACTCTAGTCTTGTTCAAAAGTGTTTGCTTACACTCGAGACTGCAGATGTCATCATTGGTCTCGTCACAAATGTACTCACCGTAACGACAGCAGATTACACATTTAGGCTCCCCGGGAAGAGGCGATCTTTGATCTATAGACTTTTGTTTGATACCACTATCTACAAATAAAAAATAAAAAAAAGCTAGGCCGATTAAACCGTGCCAAAGAGAAGATGAACGACAAGCAATCCTAGGTAGGTAGGTCTAAGTGAGACTAACCAGAGAGGTAAGGGACGCAGCCATCTTCGTTCATACTCTTCAGATCTATTTACTCACAGAAACCAGCTTCCGTAAACACATACGCACAACGCCAATCAGCCAAAGAGAATTCAATCTAACACAAAACAAAACAGCAATCGAAAGAATCAAATCATCCGAGGCGAGAAATATAGACTCGCTCGCAAAGAAGAAGCAAAAAGCAATATTATTGGACGCGTAAATATATTTGGAGTACACACAAATGGGCCCTAGATATATTTGAAGTATACACACAAATGGGCTTTTTACTGGGCCATACACGATCAGTTCATAGTGATTTTGGCAGCGTACAAGAAAAATCCCAGAAAACTACATTTTTCACTATTGAACTCCCAACAGATATCCACGTCTTTACCAACTCGCATTTGGTTGATGATCTCAACGTAAAACATGCCCAGAGCTCATCACTGCTTCCTCATTAAATCCTTAACAAATTTAAGTGTGAGTAGCTGCCTGGAACAAAAGAACACGGGTAGGATTAGAAAACGCCATTGTTTGTTGGCACTAAACAGTCACGTTTAGACGTACATACCTGATAAAAAATGCTTCCCTTGTATATATATTTATACACAAAAATCATAATTCTTCTATGTTCTATTCTATGAAGGAAACTCCATAAGTGAGTGCTGAGGAATCCCTCTCCTTCTACAACATCCTACGGGCAAGAGAGACTGTGTGAAGGGGGAGCTAGTATTTGATAAGAGCAGGGAGTGATGCATGCAGTTCTGACAAGCACTGGAACATCCAGTTCAGTAACTGTTCTCTTGGTAGCTCCAGCAGAAGTTCCGCCTGCACATATCCCATGTAAAGCCCTTTAGTTCATTGGAATAGATTACACAAATTCATGCACATGTCAATACTACTACTAATTCACTCCTACAGTACCATTATTTGATCTCCTTCATATATCAAGGAGCTTCGGTAAACGTCACAAGTCATGGAATCTGTGATCAGCTTGAGCACCTTCTTACTCATATTTGTTTTCACCACAACCATCTTCCCTGATGCATAAATTCTGTTTCCTCCAAGATCAGCCGCCATGCGTCTCACATACAGCTTCTTCAAAATGATCTCCATGGAGTAAGGTTCTTTCCCATATTGGCGACGTAAGTTCTCTGTGAATTGCATGAGACTCCACATATCTTTCTCAGCTGCTTTTTCAGCTTCATTGATGATCTCCATCGGATTTTCCAGGTAATTTACATACTCGGACGGCAGCCGAGGATTTATATTTATGTCAATCTGGAATACAGAGCAGATAAAAAAAGAATTAGAAGCCCGTTAACTGCTACAGTTCGAGGCATAACAAGTGCATTGAAGATTGAACTTCTCCCTTTACTCGTGCACAAACAACAGACACTGGAAATATCCTGATCTTGTGTCACTTCTTTTTAATCTAAATTATTTAACCGTTCTTACAAGTTCAAAATAGAAACTACCTTCACCAGATTGTATGGAACCGAAAAAATACGGAGTTCCTCCACCTAGAAACAACCAAAAAATTGACTCATAAGTCAATAACCAAGCCCAGTTAAAAACAAAACAAAATGCTCATCAGTGTCATGATCAGACAGAAATATGTGGAAGGAGGCCTTAGTCATAAAGTACCTTGGATAGACTCTCAAAAAGCATTTCAAAGAAGAGATCGATGCCGACATTTCCAACATCTCCTGTCTGCTGTTCACCAAAAATTGTCCCAAAGCCTCTTATACCCATGTCTTTCTCCGCAAGTTGGAAACCTTGTCCAAGCTCACGACACTCTTCAAGAGCACTAAGCCTTTCCTGCATAGTTAGCTTGTACATTACATACCAGTCTGCCAAGGGAATAGAACAGATAAAATCACCCCCAATACCAGTGCTTGATCAGAGAGCAGCGATTTATCAGGATAAAACAGGTAGGCATGAGCTTCTTTATCAGCCCGGCCAACCCTTCCACGCAACGGTTGACAACAACCAACCAAGAGAAGATATCTAAGAAGCACTTTTCCAGGCTAACTGCAATAGCAATGTTTAAGAAATAACTTTGGCACCTGGTACAACTGAGCGAGCCCAAATTGTTGAACATCCTGGATGATTATGGTATTTGCATTTTGAATATCAAGTCCGCTTTCAACAATATTAGTGCATATGAGGATTTTGATCTTTCCTTGCGCAAATCTCTCCATGGTTTCCTCTAGTTGTTTTGAGTATTGCTATGAATACATCAGCGTAGCAGGATAATCAAAGATACGGCAACATCATTTCTCAGGAGAATTTCCATTAAATGTGATAGTATGTTATGAATGAGGAGCACCCAAATGTCGAGTACTACAACAAAAGGCCATAACATACCTTCCCATGTGCCATAGCAATGTCGATATCTGGAAATGCTTCTTCAAGAAAATCCATCACTTCCTCTAGTCCTGATAAGGAAAATGAAAGTGGTAAAGCGAAAATGGAAAAATGTATGGTCAAAAAGTTTCTGATTCTACTTGTGTCTATGTTGACCAAGACCAGAGGTGGTCATACTAAGAGATACTAATATAGAGAAAGACAACCGCTTATGGTGCACTTTACCTTTAATTCGAGGCAAGACGTAGAAAACTTGGCCAGCACGATTCAGTTCATTTTTTATTGCTTTGATAACCTTTTCCTTACGGAACGATGAAAGATGGGTTTTTATTGGAATCCTCTCCGGTGGCGGTGTGGAGATTAAACTAAAACAAGGGAGCAACAAAAGGGGGCATTAGTCTCATCATATTCTATTCTATCGGTTAGCTTATTAATGGAAACACAACCTGGCATCCCGGAATCCAGTCAAAGCTAAGTATAACGTCCTTGGTATAGGTGTTGCGGAGAGGGTAAGCACATCCACTGACGTTTTGAAAGATGCAATCTTTTCTTTCTGCTTGACCCCAAATCTCTGTAAAGTAAAAAGAGAGATTCCATTAAACAATCCAAGAATCTTACAGAGACCATCTATATTTTTCAAGGAATTAGAACACAACCTACCTGTTCCTCATCGACGACAAGAAGGCCTAGATTGCTGTACACAACACGGCTTCCGAGAAGGGAGTGAGTACCTACAATGATATTGAGATGACCGTGTTTTATCATTTCCAAATACGCCTCCTTCTCTGCTTTGGTCTGAACAATGTCGAACATGCGACTGTGGTCAATTAATTGCCCGTTTTGCTTGGGACAAATTCAACAGTGGTGTGAATGAATACCTGAAACCGACTTAAAAGACCGACTTTGATTTGGGGATACAAGGAAAACCGCTCAGAGATGACATCGTAATGTTGCTTGGCCAAAACAATAGTGGGTGCTAAAACCATAGCTTGTTTGCCAGCGGAGACCACACAAAAGATGGCACGTAGAGCAACCTCAGTTTTACCAAATCCAACGTCTCCACATATGAATCGGTCCATAGGTGTTTCTCTCTCAGTCAAATCCTTGTCAACATCAAGGAAAGCCTGCAAGGTAGAAGAAGTCAGGTTCAGGGGAAGGAATATGGACTGGTAAAGAGAAAGCAGCAAGCAAAGACCTGCTTCTGGTCAGGTGTAGCGTTATAAGGAAATTGAGCAGCGAAATCAGCCATGATGGGGTTCTTTGGATAGGGAAATCTCTTCTGTCTAAGCCTATGAAGATAGAGCTCCATCAAGTCAACGACCATTTTCTGAATAGCGAGTTTGCCTTTGGTCTTTCTTCTTTCCCAAACACTAGTGTCACTCAGCCGACTTAAAGTCCGAGGCCGTTTGGACTCATTAGGACTGAAACAGAAGACAAATATGGGCATCAAAATTCAACACAGAACAAGAGAGGGGGAAGAGAGTCAGTCAAAAAACCGTTACAGGTTGTATCGGTAGAGGAGACGGGAGGCTTGCTTGAGGGGAAGCTTGGCCATGCCGTCAGCATACTCAATAAACACATATTCAAGGGGCTCAGAAGAATCCTTGGGGACATCCAACTTAATGCCGACAAAACGGCCAATGCCAACCTTCTTGTGCACCACATAATCACCGGAAAGGAGAGTGTAAGGGTCAACCTTGTAGCTGAAACCACCGTCTGAACCTGGCCTAACTCCTTTGAGCTTCTGGAGACCCCTCTCTTGTTGTTCCTTTACCATCTGAATGTACTTTTCGGCCTCCTTAGAGTCCATGGCCGGCCTAGCAGTCTCTCTCTTTCCCAGGTCCCGCCGAATCCTCTCGTTGAGGATGGAGATTGAATCGCTTTCAGCTAACTCATGCTTCTCTCTCCACCTGGTCGCTGTAGTAGGTTTTGCGGCAGTTGCGGAGAGAGAGGACACAGCGACTAGTGGAAGAGATGATGATGACGAGTTTCGGGGCAAGGAGGAGCGTCTGAGAGAGAAGAACCTCCGGAAGGAGCGTAGGTTGGAAACGAGGGGTGTGGTGGTAATCGAGTCGGGATTTGGGAGGAGCAAGGATGTCATCGTTAACCTCCTCGAAGCAGAGGTTTAGAAAGACGGAGAGGATAATGAAGAGCGAGCGAGAGAGAGAGCGCTTAAGATTGGTTCACACAGCGTCACGTTTTCTATTGGAAACTGGCGGGGTCCACGCTGGGGAGAGAAACTTCATGCCGTCTAATTCCACCAATACAATACATTTTTTAAAGATTTTTTTGCAATACAATACAAATACATGAAGTGTAGTGTGTGAAACAAACATAAGGAGGAGTATATAAATAATAAGCATACACCACGAATGTTGCATCATCGGTGAAGATGCTACACTACTACACATGCATTCTTTTCTTTGGCTCAATCAAACATAGTAAACCATGCCAACTTCAATGAGGCTGATGTGAGGTATGTTGAGTGCTACCGCTGGCCCTCTGCAGTTCTTCCTCAGAAACGAGTAGCCTATATCAATAATCAGCTTCTTCAACCACGACGATGATTTCCTTGCTTTCACATACGAATGTCCCATTACATATGCAACCCCTGCCTCTTTCGCCCCTATCAGATCCATTAGCTCTTCCCTCACCGACCCCTCCATCCCACGACTTGCCTGCTGCGTTAACCCCAACCTCACACGCCTTCTCCTCACTTGCCCCTGCTGATACTCTTCCTCGTACACTGACCGCAAACTCTGCAACGTCATAGATTTACTGCTTTGTCTCGCCGTCTCATCATACTCCTCTACCTCTGAAACCGTCAGGATTGAGTTTGAGAGACTCTTGTGGCTACTTAACACGGCCATTCTCCCATCATATGACTGGGACTCGCAAGCCGAGGATTGGAGGTCCCCTGCTTCCATCTGGATGAACTCCGCTATGCTCTGTATCAACTGATTCTCAAAGTCCCCGTCCTCCCGTTGAATGTCTTTGTACCCATACCTCACTATGCACCTGTACATACGATAAGGCTTTGGGCAAACACGGCCAACGAGGAAGCGTTCTTCAGGAAGTACATGCGGCACTGGCACTGACTTCACACAAACAAACACCACAACTTTATGGAATGCCGGGATGTTGGTGACAAAGTGAGAGAAAATTGCAGGAACTCCAGTTGCAAGTTCTGAGTATACAAGTCCTATCCCGGGCACACGGACAATACCAAGACTAGGCCCTAGTCCCAGCAACCACTTCAGTGAAACTTTGTTATGAAGATCAAAGCTGTATTTCCTTCGAGTACCATAGTGCCACACATACATAGCGGTCATAAATATGCAAGCGAGCACCAAAGGTACCCAACCACCCTCTGCAAGTTTCATGAACGCCGCTGAGAGATAGGCACCTTCGATTATCCATAGAGTTCCAAGGAACAAAGCCGCCAGAAAACAACTCTTCTCCCAAACCGCGACTATGACAAGAGCCATGAGGAACGTTGTGATGAACATTACTATCATGCAGGCGAGTCCTGTTAGTAACGAGAGAAAACCACCATCAGGTCCTGGAGAGGGAAAAAATAGATTCCAGTGAATAGAAAGTTTACCGTAGGCATTTCCAATCAAAATTGTGTCCCGGAAACCTATAGTTATTGCAAGAGTCAGGATCATCAGGATCCAGTTGATCTCCGGGATATACATCTGTCCATGTTTTGAAGTATGGACTACTTTGACTCGTGGGAAGCATCCAAGAGCATGGCATTGTTTGATTATTGAAAATGTGGCGGTTATCACAGACTGACTGCCAACAATGGCTGCAAGTGTAGCGATAACAAATACAGGCCAGAATACAGGATCTGCATAAATGATCAAAATCATACAAGGTTGGCATTACGTAAATGAAACAAATGAAATACAAAAACTGGTGTGCGAGTAAACAAACCTGGGACTGAACTGTAAAAACTGTTGGGAATAGACCCGAGGTTCTTTGATAAGAAAGCTGCCTGGCCCATGTATTGTACAACCAGACATGGGTATACAAGAAAGGCGAAAGCAAGCTGCACAGAACAAAAATAAGTAAAATGTAACGAACAAGGCTGCGAAAACAGTATGACTAGCAAGGCTGTTGAAATATGACTAGCAAGGCTGAGATCTCAAGGGTAAAAGAACGAATGTACAGCACTAGACATGGAACCTCCACTTACTCTGATTGAGACCGAGGTGAAATGGCCAAGATTTGAAAACATAGCTTCAGTGCCTGATGAGACAGTGATAATCAATTTAGTGAATCAGCTCATATTAGAAAATATATGATTCAGAAGAAAAGAAATATTTTATGGTTATGTCTTGATCCAGAACCAGAAGTACCTGTTACAGAAAGAAGAACCCCTCCAAGAGAAATCCAGCCATCTTGACCAGTCATTCTGAAAAATTTGATGATATAAAGCGGGGAAACTGCATAGATTATCTTCGGATTCCAGTGTATGATGTTGTAAAAACCGATGAAGAGGATTGAAAAAAGCCAGATGATCACAATTGGTGCAAACATAAAAGCCACCCTGTGAGTACCAGAGTGTTGCAAAGCAAACAATCCAACTAGTATGACACAGGCAAGAAGCAGAAGTTCGCCTGCAGTGGTTAAAGAGAAAACCTTCATACTCCAAAACAAAACACCGAACCAAAAGAAAGTCCAAAAGATGTAAACGAACAATTGATACAAGAACATGGTGGAAGCAATAAGCATTATATACCGTCAGTCGATTTCTTCTCTGTAGCTTGCAAACCTGACATGGAAGACAGAACTGCAAGAAAGCATAGGAGCCATTTATAGTCTCGGTCCACAAAATAGAAAAAATAAATAAGACTAGTCTCGGAGAAGGAGGTTTGAGCTGAAAGAAGTGAAGGATAACAGCTCCAGCTCCAACTCCGAATGTAAAATATAGGAATACTTTACCAGATATTGCTGGAGTCAAAACCCCGTTTCCAATGACCATAGCAGCAGCAGCAAGAACAAGAAGTAGCAACACAGTCCTCAGCCTTTTGTGCTTCTCAAAGATTCTTTTAAAGGGGGAGGAAGTTGCAGTATCAGTGGACTTGTAAGCTGAGAGCTCTTCGTCAGCAGCTTGCTGGTTAGGAAGTAAGCTAAGCTTAGCATGCCTACAAAGCAGCGAATAGAGAGCAAATGTTCCGCCTGGAGAGAGCAAAAAGAAAACACTCTTAAAAAAAAAGGCAGAAGAGGAAAGAAGTTAGGAATGAAAAAAAGAGAGTGCACCTTGTCCATTGTCATGGGCATTGAGTAATACAAGAAGGTACTTGAGAAGGGGGATGAGCGTGAGGGTCCAGAAAATCAAAGAGAAGGCACCAAATACGGCTTCCTCGTTGTAATGCTGCTTGTGCAACTTGCCAATAAATGTGTTAGGGAACACATAGAGAGGAGATGTACAGAGGTCACCGTAGACAACACCAAAGCTCTGGTAGGCCAAAATCAAATTCCTCGCCCATGAAAGCTGAATGGAGGAGGAGTGAACAATTCAGTAAGCCGGAAAACAGAGAAATGAAACAGATAAAACAGGATCTGTTTTTGAAAAACAGAAAACAAGAAACAATATGTGAGAGTGGCGAGAAGAGCCTAAAATGTAAAGCATACCATATGGCGTGCTTGGTTTGTACTAGGTACTAGCAAGCGTAAACTGTTACTCTATGTTTGTGGTCGATTCCACCACGCAATCTTAGGATTTATCGAGAGAGATAGCATGAACTGTACAAGTGAAGGGAACTAACCTGAGAAGGATTCCTAGGCGGAGAGACTCCAGAATACTCCATAGCTTTTGTCGAAAGAAGAATCTCAGAGAATCAGGTTCGATCTCTTCTTGCTACCTTATCTATTTAGACAGCCGATGACTTCTAATTATTTTACTTTATCATAGAGATAGCAAATTTTAGAATCCTAATCATTTTTCCTAGGGAAGTGAAACAGTGAACAAAACAAATTAAAAAAAAAAAAAAAGACGTGTGTTTCCTGACCTTCGATATTTTATTGGTCTTAACAGTACTAGATTGAGAATATTGGGAGATTAATGGCGAACTAATGTGGTTTTAGATTATTTACCGTAATATTGATTGATTGGGTTTCTGCGGAAGCACACCAAAGGCAATTTTTTCACTAGCCATCAAGTAGCTTTCCCACTCCATTTATGAATCAAGTTTGTTATTCTTCGTCTCTTCTTTCTAGATGCCGCACTGCCTTTCCTTCAACCAAGCCTCTCCCGGCGACGACCCTCTTCCTCATCCATCATCTCTAGGTAATACGCTTCTTCTTCTTTTTTTTGTTTTATATAATTCCGCACACCACCTGTTTGTTGAAATGCCTAAAGGAGTTTCGTCTTTGGCTGGCTTGTACAGACAGCCTGCCCTCCTCCTCCACAAACAATGCATCCAATCCGTCGCCTACCTTTAATCTCAGCCGCGAGCTGGCTCACGCTTTTCAGACCCCATCCTACCACGACATACGTTCACGGGTTCACGTGGTTGACCCCCCTGCTCATCTTCCCAACCAACCCGACATCAATGATCGGACCGAGCTGCTTCTCTCTCAAGTTCTTCAACCAAACAATGAATGCGTCCAAGAAGCTCTTAGCCACGCCAAGCCTACTACACTCACCCATCTCGTCTCCACTTACTTTCAACACAGCGAAAGTGCCACACGCCTTTGCTTGAATCTTTACCAAAGCGTACACAGCGCTCGCCACCTCTACACACCCCTCTTTGACCTCTTCCACATCCTCCCCGGTGATTCCCACGCCATTGACGAATCCCTCTGTAACTTGGCATTCGACCTCTTCCTCAAGCTCGACACTTTTGAAAACCCTTTCTCGTCTCCTGAATCTCACAGCTTCCGAGAGACTCAACAATGCTTTTCCCAGCTGAAGCACAAGCTGGACACCCGTCTCCGTAAGTCTAGGTCACGGGTCCGCCTCATCCACCACGCCACAGCTGGTTCTGCCCTTATATCTTGTTGCTGCTCTTGTTTCGGTTGCTGCTGCTTCTGCCTCTCATGCACTTCCCTACCCTTGTTGTTTGCAGGTCCCCTGTGCAGTCCTTACCTCCCTCACAGTTTCAAGAAGAAGGAGTTAACTAACATTTCTCAGCTCAATGCTGCTGCCAAGGGTACTTTTGTGCTCAACAAAGATCTCGACACCATTGACCGTCTTGTCTCCCGCCTGCACACGGGGATTGAATACGACAAGCTTTTCATTCGGCTTGGATTGGAGAGGGGGAGGGACGTTTATTCAGTTCAGGAGATTTTGAAACAGCTTCGCAAGACTCACCTTAACCTCACCCATCAACTCAAGGATCTTGAGGATCATATTTGCCTTTGGTTCACCAACGTTAACAAAGCTAGATCGTTGCTCCTTCAAGAGATCCATCTTTCCCGAATATAAGCTCCCCAACTCTCTCTCTCTCTCTCTCTCTCTATCAGTTTTCCGTGCTTGTAAGTTGGTCATGGTATTCTTTAGAGTTTAGAGGGAACAAAAATATTGCCAGCTCTAGTCAAAATTAATCAAGATTTCATGGTAGGCTGCTTTTTTTGGAAAATCATAATATCATATACATATCTGGATAATTAGACGAGCTACATCAGTGTTTTTTCTTTTGCTTAAGTACATATGCATTTGTTTCAATCTGATGAAGTAAATGCTTATTGTCTTAATTGACAGTAGGTCTTTATCGTGAGATTAGTTGCACTTGTTTGGGATGCAATCTATTTGTTGAGGTTATTTAGGATTCATTAGTGGACCGACCCACTTGTCTTTGGTTCTTACCGTAACCTGGGCTTGTGGGAATAGAGACTTTCTTTGGTCTGCCTTAAAAATAGTTTTATATTGGATGACATCACCATATCAGACATTCAAGAAGGGTGACGCCCTGTTTGGACAAGCTTCTCCGATGGTCTCTATGATCTTGTTGGCTCTGCTTCAGCACCTTGCAGTAGTATCATCGAATGGTATCCTGGGTAACGAGCCCCTAACTTATGGGCTGCGTCGTCCACATCAAAGTTATTACCAAAGCCTTTTAATTAGTAGAGGGTTTGGATTTGGAGGATAATATAATATGCGTTGGAATATTCCGAAAGATTAGAAACTAGGAAAGGAAAGGTGTCAACATCTATCGACTGCGAGGAACCAGGAAAGAGAGAGTCGAATATCCAAAAGGGATCATTTGACTGTTATTAGGAACGGAACCGAGTGATGACGTGGTGATCCTCAGGAATATTCCAAGATCCCATCTTCATCTTCCTTCTTTTATATCATATCTATATATTAACCCCCACCCAAAGTCCATCTCTGAACCCATCCAACAAATCTTCTCCCTAGCTCCTCTTTTGATCTCTATACTTAAATAAAAATGTCTCTGAAAGCAATTCATGTAACAGAAGTGCCTAGCCTCGACAACTTCCCCGAGAATCCCTCCCTCTGCGCTTCTCGTTTCTCGCCTGGTGGTCTAAGCTCCTTCAAGATCCCAAAGTTTCTGGTTGTGGGACATAGAGGTCACGGCATGAACATGTTGCAGTCTACGGATCCAAGATTCTCTGCCTTCAAGGAAAACTCCATCCTCTCCTTCAATGCCGCTTCTAAACTCCCTCTCGACTTTATCGAATTCGATGTTCAGGTTTCTTTCTTTCTTTCTCATGTTTCGTTCGGTGTCGGCTCGCTACTTTTTTTTTTTTCCTCCACGTGACCGCCGGCCATAGCACGTGGGGTTTATTCGTTGACTTTTCTTCTTTTTTTTTTGTTATGGAAAATGAAAAAAAAAGATAATAAATACTTTTTCATCTAACGCAGGTCACCAGAGATGGCTGCCCAGTCATTTTCCACGACGACTTCATCTACTCTGAAGATAACGTAAGACGCCGTTTTAGTAATTAGTAGCTTTGGATTCTTGATGTCCTGAGATTATAACAAGAAATATAATGAATGGAACAGGGAGTGGTCTACGAGAAGAGGGTCACGGAGGTTAGCTCGTCCGAGTTCATGTCCTACGGGAAACAGAGGGAAACAGAGAAGAGCGGGAAGCCATTGCTGAGGAAGACGAAGGAAGGAAAGATCCTCAAGTGGTGCGTCCAACAAGACGACTCTCTCTGTACTCTCCAGGAGGCTTTTGAGAAAGTTGAGCCCAAGCTGGGTTTCAACATCGAGCTCAAGCTTGACGACAACCTTGTCTATTCCTCCGACCACCTCTCCCGTCTTCTCCTCCCGATCTTGCAGGTACAAATACTTGACTGTGAATGTCATTAGGCAGGTTTGGCTTCAATTGCCTACTCACTGGGTTTGCAAACGAATGTGACAGGTGGTGTGTGATTATGGAAAAGACAGGCCCATCATCTTCTCCAGCTTTCACCCTGATGCTGCCCTCCTCGCCAGGAAGCTGCAGAGCAACTACCCTGTAAGTAGCATTCATCTTTGTTTGATCCAAAAAGCTTAGAAACTTTCCGCTCAACTTATGTGCCTTGGGATGGAAAAAAAAAACAGGTATTCTTCCTGACAAACGGAGGAACACAGATGTACTACGACGTGAGAAGGAACTCACTGGAGGAAGCAATCAAAGTATGTGTAGAGGGAGGCCTCCAAGGGATTGTCTCGGAGGTGAAGGGTGTTTTCAGGAACCCAGCTGCGGTCAACAGGATAAAAGAGTCCAAACTCTCTCTGATGACATACGGGAAGCTCAACAACGTAGCCGAGGCTGTGTATATGCAGCATTTGATGGGAATAGAAGGAGTCATAGTGGATCATGTGGAAGAGATGACAGAAGCTGTGAGGGAGATGATGAAGCCATCCAATAGAGATGCTCATGATACTAAGCCAAAGCCAAACTTCTCTGAGAGAGAGCTCTCCTTTCTTCTCAAGCTCATTCCTGAGTTGATACAACACTGAACTCTTAACTCAGTTAGTTACATATCTATACTAAGTAGTCTTAAAAAATCTACTTATGAATGATTGTTAGACCATTTCATTAACTAGCAATATATTTGGTCTTACCATAATATTTGACTAACAATATCAAAGCTAAAATTTTTCTAACAATAATTTATTACACCATATCTTTTAGAACATGACAGAGTTATACAACAAATTTAATTTAATTTATTAGACCATATCACACGAAAATGATATACACAATATAGTTTTTATACTTTATTATACTCTTTTCTAAACATCTATATAGTTCAAAATATTTACAAAATCAAATTTAATACAAACACTTTAACAAACCATATGCAAAAAAATAAAACTATATATTTTACGTTGAATTATTTTTTTATAGTTTAAAATAAAATTTGTTATTTAATATGATTAAAAATTATTAAAAAATTTTACAAATCTATACTACTAAATTAGCCAAAATCAACCAAGTAAATCTTAAGTCTCACAAGTTCAACAAATGTAACTCTTATAAAATGCACACAAAATATAATGTGAGAGAGTAGGTATGGGCATCGGGTCTTCTGTTTGGGTACGGATCGGTTCATTTCGGTTTAAGTATTTAAAATTTTCTGGTTCAGATTCGGGTCGATTTCTTTGGGATCAAGGTCCATAATTCAAATACCTACAAAATACCTATAATTTTTGGGTACGTAACGGTCCAAATTAGTTTGGGGTTTTTAGGACTCGAAAAATATTCGAAGTACCCAAAAATTTAAAAAATACTGAAACCCAAAAAATATCCGAAAACACAAATAAATACCTGAAAAATATTTAAATTCCTAAAAAAACCCAAAGTTTACGATAAATATGACATGAGGAACCTAAGATACCTAAAAACATTTCTTCATACCCAAAATAATTTGAATTTTACCCGAAACTATAATCGAAAATCTGGATCCGAAACTTAAAAAATATTCATAATACTGAAAACACATTCGAAATACCAAATACATATATGAAAAACTCAAATATACCTAATATACATAAAACATTTAATATACTTTGAATACCCAACTGGGTCTCTGATAGGACTAGGAATCGAACAAAGACCGCAAGTCGACGGAAAAATCAAATATGTACTTTGCCCTAGATCTAAACCCAAACCACAACTATATTTCTTGGTTGATTTTGGTTTGGTTTTTCGGATCCGGTGATATCTAAGACTAAAAAGAGTTATATAATAGTGTACATACAAAATATTATATAAACTAATATACTTTGAATACCCAACTTGGTATCGGATAGGACTAGGAATCGAACAAAGACCGCAAGTCGGCGAAAAAATCAAATATGTACTTTGCCATAGATCCAAACCCAAACCACAACTATCTTTCTTGGTTGATTTTGGTTTGGTTTTTCGGATCCGGTGAAATATCTAAGACTAAAAAGAATTATATAATAGTGTACATACAAAATATTATATAAACAAATTCACAAATTATATAATTTTAAACAAGTGCCCTTCTTCGATATAATGACTTTGTAACAGAATAATGTACACCAATTCTAAAATACTGATTCACAAATTTTGTTTATAATCCAGAGAATAACGAAAGCGCAGGTCAAAATAGGATATCTTGTTTTCCTAAATTAAAATTTTGATTGATGAATCTTATTGTGTAAAGATGTTCAAAAGGGAAAAGTAGGGACTTGGGTGAGGAGACCGTGCTTCAGGTGATAGTGGAGACGAGGCAAGAGAGGTCTGTAAGGATCTTCCTCCCTTCTCTGCTTCACAAACTCTATGCATCTCTCAACCTCCTTCCTAACCTCGGCGTACACTACCTTTGCCTTCTCTCTGTCCCTTAATTCTTCCTCTCCCGTCTCTATCTCTTTCCCAAAGTAGTAATAGTATCTCCCAGGACACTTGGGTATCACTCCTGGCATGTGGAAATCTTGGTTACCTTCTTCTCCTTCTACGCTTCCCCTTTGAAACACACCACACATGGCATACGTCACACACCAACACCCATTTTTACAGTAAATTAAAATGACCAACGTACGCTGCTCTCTAATTCACATTACCTCACCTCCGGGCCTTCCGCTGTCACTCTTTTAAGCACTTCTCTAACAATCGGAACTTTTATCTGGTCATTGTAGTCCACAACTACCTGCATTCGTCAGTCACACCAAGTATATATTATTGCACATGGTAGGACACTAAAATGTGATGTGCCTACTTTTAAGAAATCATCTTCTCCAACCCCACAAAAGGGAACTATTTTCGCTCCAAATTTGGCTGCCGCTCTCACAAACTCCGGTTTCTCTGGCCACATCAGCTTGTATTCTTCTCCCTGTTATTGACTAAATTGTGATGACTTGTTTTCACCACTACAACAAACGATAGCAGCAATACAACACAATGATGACATCTTGAAACTATATTCAGACGTCCAAAGTATCTGCTTTCATTTATGTGACTCTAAGCCGGAAACCCAATGAGTGGAAAACTAGTCACCTTGCGGTGTAGAGCTTCGCGTATGCCTCCTGGAAACAACAGAATATGGGATTTTGCAGACAAGAGATTATGAAGGTGGGTGGCTGAGATGGGCACCGACCCCATCATTCTGAGTGTGTCGTAACCAGACACATCAGGTAACAATCCATCCCTCATTCTTGTAAACATCATCGGATGCACAAGAGGCCGCAAATTGATGTTCCTCTCGTGAACAAATTGACCTGGGAGTGATATTTTGTCACTCGCCAGTAGCATATGATTTCCTACTAGTAGTACAGGTCCTTCCGATGGTATTCCCCCAAGCCCCCTCACCACTTTCCCATCTACTGTAGTCGACAGAAACACAGGGCCCATGATCACCTCAAGGAGCCTATCTCGTTACAAACAGAAAAAGCAAAGATCAAACAATCAGTTTTTTTTTTTTAATCATGCAAGAAATTTTAAGACATTATATGTATGTGTAGGTAGGAACCTGTTGACGCCATAACATTTGTTAAATTCAGAGATGGTTGGTGGGATGAAGTCGGAGATGTAATCCTGATAACGCCCACGCCGGTAAAAAGAAGTGGCCTTAATGATACTGACCAGATCAATGCCGTCCTCCTGTCATATCCAAAAGCAAAAGGAGATGTTCACGAAGCATTTTATAAGTGAGATAATATTCAGTATTTGGCCATTGTATTCGAATGAAAGCAGCAGAGCATACCAGAAAAAGGCAATGACCGTTGTCTTTGAATGAACGGACTTCACATTTTGGCAGCTTTCTGCGAAGTCGTTTGCCTTCACATGTACTGGGTAATATATGGTCATTTCCGCTGTGGTTGGCAAACAAGTTAGCTCAACCTACTTGATATACTCCGGTGGAAATCCCAACGAATATTAGAGGGAACAGATATTAAAAACCTGGATAGAATTAGAGTCTGAGCTTGTACTAGATGAAGATGTGCATTGGCAAAAAGAGAAGCGGAATCAAGCAACTTGAGCTTCCACAAAAGTGTTTCTCTCCCAAATGTATCAGCCAGGATCTGCATAGGCAGATTGTTAACCATTTTGACAAGATTGGAAAACGAACGAATTACCATAAAATGAGTTCTTCACCTACAGATGTGAATGTCGATGCTGTCACCAAATCTTGATAAATGTTTGCAGCTGTTTCGTTCTCCGGAAGTCCCCTGACCCAGTGAGCAATCATTCTTTTTAAAGGGCCACCTTGAAATTACAGTAGAACTTAACAACCATGTCTTAAATGACCAAAACTCACATGTTAACATGAATCAAAGTATACACTTGAACCAAATTTTGATCGCAGTTTCTGGAGATGCGGAGACTATAGTATATATTGTGGCATGATATTAAGTTAAGGGAAGGGCTCATTTGTTTCCAAAATATGTGAAGGGATAAATTTTAAGAAAACCTGGAATCAAGCTTAAGACAGAAGGAAAAGCAAGATCAAGTTGGTGAGGCAAGACTTTGAGCAGGGGAGGAAGATGTTGCAGCGAAGAGTTTACAAATGATGTAGCTGCAAATGCAATAGAAGAGATGGTGAGACTACTTTTCAAGGTCAGAAAGTCAGTTGAGTTTGGGCACGAAGTGGAGATATAATCCAGCCACTAAAGTCATACGCATTAACAGTTGGCATAAAACCATGTAAGCAAATGTATGAGGTCAAACAGACAGCGAGTAGAGTGAGATTGACAAATGAATGAAAGGCTAACATAGGTCACCTGGATTAGAAAGAATCAAGACAAGATCAATATGAGGATTGCAGGCAGCAACGGCAAGTGCAATGCAGGCACCGAGAGATTCTCCAACAAGATAAATGGGTTTACCAGGTGACCGCTGACTTTCAGATTTGACAGTTGTTTCGACCATGCGGACAAGATCTAAAGGATTCAGTAAGTGTAAGAGAAAGAGAAACTAACTATCACCACCAAATAATAATGTAGAGAGAAAGCAATACCTGGGAATGCAGTACGATTACTGGGTGGAATGTGAAGGCACCAGATATCAAACATCCTTGGAAAAAGTAAAGCAGAATTAATTAAACCATCGGAAAATTCAAAAAAGAAGAATCGATAGAAAGGGGAGGAGGGGGGGGGGGCGCACCCACTGTCCAAGTTTTTGGTGCTGTCTCATTAGGCCGAGTCCATTTCCGTCGATACCTACACCACTAGTAGTCAGTTTCTGAATGGGGGGGGGGCGCACTCACTGTCCAAGTTTTTGGTGCTGTCTCATTAGGCCGAGTCCATTTCCGTCGATACCTACACCACTAGTAGTCAGTTTCTGAATCTGAGCTAAAAAAAGCAATTGCACATTTTCCCCTCAACTAACCAGGTAGGAAGAGAAGGAGCGGGGCGCGGTCACATCGAGCCTTGCTTTCGAGGGGAGAGAACCAGCGAGAGGGGCTGTTCTCTTCGGGTCTGATGAAATCCCTAGCCGCCTCGAGGTAGTCCCTGAAGCTCTTAGCCGATCGCTGCTCCGAGCTAAAAGCGGTGACAGAAACGGAGACTCGGGGTAGGGCTACTACTACTCCAACAGAAAGCTTGTGCTTCTCTCCGATGCGTAAGCCGACGGCAGATAGCACATGTAATCCAGTGGCCGCCATGGGAAGAAGCAGCAGCTAGTTCTGGTGGTGCTCGAGCCTCCTCCATTTGTACCAATAGACTCTCTTTTTTTTCCTTCTGTTTTCCAGGCGTAACGAAAATCTCATGACTCAACGGTCTCCTCCATCTCTCACGGCCACACGCACGTGCGCCAAGCCCTGATATGAGTGATGCAGCAGGCCAATAGGCCCAATAATCATACTCTGGTGGGCTTGTTTTGTTAAATTCTAATCATAATAAATAAACATGCAATTTATCTGACCCAACACAACAAAAGGGAAATTTAATGGACCCTTTCAGGCCCAACCCTTCGCTCCTATGAGGCCTCTTCTCCTAAACCCTTTGTGTGTGTTTCCAAGCCAAGCCAAGCTCTCGATCTCGCTCTATTCCCTTGTCACCGCCGCCGCCGTCGCTTCCGGTGAGTCATCTCACTCTCTTTCTCTCTTGCGCAGATGCAAATAGCTGCAGACTTTCTATATTGATTTAAGTTGTAAAGGATGAATGTCTGTCTGTATTGATTTTAGGATCGTAGTTCTGAAGAAACGTATTCCTGCTGCATTCGGAGCAGAATAACGATGGCCACTCAAGCTGCCTCATTCAGTGGCAACCTAAAGGTAACAAACAAACAAACAAAGAGCTTACTTTTTTCTTTCTTCTTTCTTCTTTCTTGTTTATTAGTTACATTTCCTTCATATGCAACAACGTTGATCAAAATAGGACCTTTGGCTATGCATTGATCTTGAATATTTTGCCAGAAAGCTGTGGCGGGTATCAAGCGTATCAATCTCGACGGTCTTCGTTGGCGAGTTTTTGATGCCAAAGGCCAGGTACCTTTCTTCTCTTTATTGTGTTTTTTTTAAAAAAACATTACAGGGCTTCCCCTAAAACTAGGATCTCATTTTTCATTTCATACGTTAGGTTCTGGGTAGACTAGCATCTCAGATATCAACTGTGCTTCAAGCCAAGGATAAGCCTACTTATTGTCCCAACCGCGATGATGGAGATATTTGCATTGTTCTCAATGCTAAGGATATCGGCATCACTGGAAGAAAGCTCACTGACAAGTTCTACCGCTGGCATACTGGGCAAGTTCTTTTTTTTCCTATATATATATATATCTTCTTCAGCTGCTTGCAAGATAGGGATTCATCATGATTTTTATTTTATTTGGCTAGTATCTCCTCCCAGTTTCTTCTACTTAAATATTAAATCCCTCTTTGTTTGTATACAGGTACGTTGGACACCTGAAAGAACGCAGTCTGAAAGATCAGATGGCCAAAGACCCCACCGAGGTCATCCGCAAGGCTGTCTGGCGCATGCTTCCAACTAACAATTTGCGTGATGTCAGTACTACACTTTAGAAACGTTTTACTAGTTCCCTGTCTCTTTGTTTACTCTTTACACTTTAGAATCCCTCATGAGTCAGCGTTTGAGATCCTTGGTGTCTTGTAATGATTTAGAGGAAGTTGGTTCTGCTGAGCACTTGGTTTGGCCATTTAGTCAAATTGTTGCTTACCTTTTTCTTTGGTGGGATAACATTTCGATACACTATCATTTCTCAGCTTGCCTGTTTGGTTATTTGTTGCTAGTCTCTGTTCCTAGACAAATTAGCTTGCAATGTTCAGGATTTGTTCCTTGCCAACAACAATGTGCTGAGTTTTTTTCATGTGGGTTTGTTTTTATAGGACAGAGATCGGAAGCTGAGGATATTTGAAGGCAGTGAGCATCCTTTTGGGGACAAGCCACTCGAGCCATTCGTGATGCCTCCTCGTACTGTGAGAGAGATGCGACCGCGCGCAAGACGTGCAATGATCCGTGCCCAGAAGAAGGCAGAGCAGGCAGAAAATGGTGGAGCAGAGGTAAAGAAAGGCAAGAAGAGGGCTCCTTCTCAAGTGTAACTGCCTAGAAGAAAAGCTTCACACATGTGATTCAGTCTTATTTAAGCAACGATCATAATGCAGGCGTGGTGGATAAGGTTTTTTTGTTTGTTGAGTGCCAGACAATAGACACGGCCCCTATCATGAAGCAAAACCCGTTCTTCCTTATACATGGTCTCATTTACGAAAAGGACAAATATTTCATAAGAGTAATAAACATACATGTTCTCTTTTCTTCACCAACAAGACAAAACACATATAGTCCTAAGAAGAAAACACACAAGAAATTTAAATACACCATCTTGGAAACGACATTTCCTCATTATCTCCCTGTCTATCTTGGTTGTTTTTAGTTTAACTTTGGTATACTTTCTTTCTTTGCACAACATGTGCCATTCTTGGGGCACTGCTGCCTGAAGCAGCCATGTGCTCTCAGTGTTCTTCTGCTGTCAGCTTAGATAGTGACTATTTCGACGAATGTAAGTAGAATTAAGCATTTATGCTCCACACATTCCAGTTCCAGACATAGTTTTGCCTCTGCTTGATAGAGGGATCTCTTAATAAGCCAAACTGAGGAAATTCAAAGAGACAAAAAAAAAATTACAAATAATGTCACGGCCACATGTTACTTGTTCGGTATAGAATAGTTATGTACTCATCATCTATACGTAAAACGTAATAATAATAAATTAAAAAAGAGAAGCAAAATGTGGGTCATTCACAACTCGGAGCCTACCCTGTCCACACTCTTCCTTCCCCTCTCAACCTGATGGGAGTGGTCAATGCTCTTCCGAGTTTTGTCATGGCAGTCAAGGCTTCTCCTGGACCGATCCAGATGGTGGTGATCAAAAGATATCCTGAGCTTGCTGCTGCTCTTCTTCCACTGACTCTTTGGCGGAAGCGGCTTACGCTCTGTGCTCTGCCTCGGCTTCTCTCTCCTGTCCACACTCCTCCTCCGAGTAGGTCCATCATCTCTCACGCCGCCGCTGCTGCTGCTGCTCCGGGAAGGTAACCTCTCTACTGTTGTGATGAACTGCTTGAGGTGTCTCATGTATTCAGGGTATTGTTCAAGATCACAGTGGTTCCCTCCTTCCACCCAAAGCGGCTCATACTTGTCTTTGCACAGTTCCCATAGTTGTTTCCCATGACAACAGTCCACTACTTCATCCGAAGTTCCCTGCATGCACCACATTATTCGTATAAATATTTATATTTAATAAACTCAAAAGCGAAAATGTATCTCAAAAACCTAAGCCGTGACTAATTAACTTACATGAATGATGAGAACAGGGCAATCGACATATGGGATTTTGTCGATATTCTGCAAATAAAAAACACAAACATGTGGAGAGTGGGACAAATTAAAGAAGAAATGAAAGTAATTCTTTCTAGTTACCTTGTAGATGTCGAACCAGTAGGTTTTCTTAACGGCATACATTACCCTTAAACCGGAGAGGATGGGGCTATGGAGTACGATGGCTCTCAATAAAGGGAACTGTGAAGCAAGATGTAATGTGGGACCGCTCCCTACAGACTGGCCGTAGAGGATAACATCTTCCTGTTTAGAGCCGTAGGTTTCTTCAAGACACTTATAAACAGCTTCGATATCAGCATACGTGTTATGCTCACTCGGCTTCAATCATAAGAAGAAACAAATGTTCAGTCCTAAATGAAATAATAATAATCCAATCACTTGAGGTTGATGGTGGTAAGAGGACCAAACCTTTCCAGTTGATTGTCCATACCCGGAGTAATCGTATCTGCAAAACAGGAAAGCAAATCATGATTGAACTAAATAATATATAGGGCAAATCTCCAAAATATCATCTTTCTAAGTTTATATCACAAAAATAGCACTCAAAAACTAAAATGACCAAAATAGCATTTTATCTTTTGAAAATTTTAATTTTTTTATTTTTCAAAATTTGAAATCTTATCCCCAAAACCACATTTCTCAACTCTAAACCCTAAACCCTAAACCCTAAACCCTAAATTCTAAACCCTAAACCCTAAATCCTAAACCCTAAATCCTAAATCCTAAACCCCACCCTTTAACTCTAAACCCTAAGTTTGTGACTTTTGATAAAACATTAAGTGCTATTTTTGTGACTTTTGACCTTGAGTGCTAGTTTGAGAACAAAAACTTGATTTAGTGCTATTTTTGTCTTTTTCTCTAATATATATCGCAAGCAATAATATCATCTCCGATGCAAAACTCATTCCAAGCTAAAACTGCATTTTTTTTTCTTTCTAAAATGCAATGTGGTTTTGCTCTAACCCTACTCTATTTTGGAATGAAAATAGAGTAATGAATAAACCAAAAAATACAATATTCCATTTATAGAATAAATCAATATTTTACTCCATTATGAGGTAAAAAATGAAGTGGGATTAAAACTTTTTTTTAATTCAAACTCAGTTTTGAAGTAAAAGATGAAGAGAAGTCGAAGATGATCTAACTGATTTGAAGCAGAGCTAAGACATGAAATCTTAGTCCAACATTTAACCAAAAATATTTTTCTGTTTTCCCACACAGAAAAACATAACCAAGAAATAATCTTATAAAAAATAATAACATGGTCTCTCAGTTGTCTAGGGAAGAATCAAAAACCAAATCAATAGAAATAGAAAAATTATATACTCATTTATATAAATATATATATCATCAAGAACCAATCAAACACAAGTAAAAAAGGGTGTGTGTGTAAGAATTTGAAGGTTCAAAAGAAAGAAAGAAAGACATACCCCATGAGATTAACCTTGAGATGGATGCCAAGCTCGATGAAGAGCTTATACATCTGTCCCAGATCGGTGGCGTTTCCATGCGAGTAGAGCAGCGTCGAGGTGGCCATCGGATGCCTCACGTACATGGCCATTATCTCCGTGCCTCTTCGGGTCTGAAGCTTGTGGATTTCCACGTTTTCTCGGTGTGGGAAAGGGGCGAGAAGCAACAGTCCCGTCAGCTCGTCCGTGACCACCTTGTAAGACGGCGGACTCGGCGGGAAGAAGGCGAACTTCGCCGCCACCGAAGATGTCACCCCTCCCATCTGCTTTCTTCCTTCCTCAGTCGTCCTGTATCTACGCAAATAGCATTCCCTTGTGATGCTTTTTCTTCTTTTTCTTGGGAAGAGATAGAGAGAGAGAGACGGACACTGCTAGTATTCAGCTATAACAAGTGGCTTTTTACTAGTTTGTTTACATTCTTCTATGTTTCTTTTCATGATTCCAAGGCTAAAAATATGCAAAAGATGAAAACTACTTTCGACAAGGTAATGTGACTATGTCCATCGTCTAGCTTGTGTAGGGGTTAGGTTTGGGCAACGTATCTTCTTTGTGATTTACTTTATTTCAATATCTACCAACATTCTTGCTTGAAAACAAAGAGTATAAGCAAGAACCCAAAAAAAAACTATATAAGACTTTTGATCTGAAAGTTTATCTCCTAAATCATGAATAGACTTTTTAATATATAGATGTTGAGCTAATATTAAATAGCAGTGTCAAGTTACTAGGTGTATTATCCACGGCTGATAGAAGTGGACGACAGTCTGTTATTAAAGAAAATCCTTCCAAGCAAAAGGATTTACACTAATAATTCAAAGTGTTTTGCTACAATAGCATGTGGGAGGGGATGAGGAGAGTTGGTAATTTCATAAAACCATGTGTTATGATTAGACACTTGTGTTCATTTGACATATACGTAACCGTTTTGCCTTGATTTGGACTAAACTTATGGAAGTCTTGAAAGAAGGAAGTTTAGGATATGTGAATCTATGACTAACAACTCTGCAAATAGCCCAAACAACGGTCTGATTGGTTGCAGTTGTGACTTTATATTTTTTGTTGTAGAATTTGTGACGTGAGATTTTGTGCTGTAGCTGTAGAATTTTTAGCTGTGAATTTTTTGCTATAGATTTTTGAATATTAAAATAAACTATCGATAAATATTAATGGTATTTTAAAGATTTTAGTTATGTTTTCGTTATTTTAAACTGAAATCAAACTAATGAAAATAAATGAAAACATATAAACTGATTAATTAATGTATAAATTATAAAATAATTATGATACATAGTGAAATTTATATTTTATATACCATATTTATCTATATAGATATTTTACATATAATTGATAATATTTAATGGGGAATATAAGTAAAGAAATATATTATTATATTAAACTAGTTAAACATATATTGTATATATCAAAAATGTATTATTAAAGAGAAAAGAAAACATTTTATAGGTACATATATATATATTCTATAGTATATATTAAAAAGGTATTATTACAGAGAAGAGAAACATGATTACGAGGAATAATATTTTCAAAAGCACTTGACTTAGTGATTTAGAGAATTTGCTTTCCAAAGCCTTAAACGAAAGTAAAATATAAATTTGGCTGTGAATTTTGAAAAGGTAACCAGAGCATGATTGGTTTGATTTTGTGACTTTAGAGAGATTTGAGGCCGTCTAGAACATTCACCGCCATCACCAATCGCTTCCAATACGATTATTTATAAGCAAATACGCTTGCTTTATTGCAAATTAAAATATATATATTTTAGATTAATAAATGGACCACACAAGAGGATATGATTGATATGGCTCAAAACAAGGAATATAAAACATGATATTGACGACGTGAGGGGCACACTGAAATGCTGTAATTTAATGCACAAGAAAATGAGATATCAACTACCCCAACACAAAAAAAAAAAACATTTACAAGAGATAACACAATATATGAAAAATGTACTAGTAAATTAGAAGATGAAAAGAACATAAGTAAATAATAATTTTGACCAAAAAAATAATTAATTACTACAGTAAAAAGCAAAATATTGAAAACTCCAAAGAAATAATAAAAAGGTGTATGTTGGTTTCGTGGGGTCCAACAAATATAACACTATAATTTTGAAGAAACATTATAAAAGCATATTCATCTATGATGATTTTTAAAATTTGTTAAACAAAAAATACTAATAAGTTAACAAATTATGATTGAAAAGTTATTTAAAATGATTTGTAGATATTTTCTTTTATGTTTTGAAAATTTCATCTTATATTTCTTCAATTTTTTATATGAAAACATAATAAAGAGAGAGAAAGCGAATAGTTTCTTTGAAAGTGGTGGGTACCCCCATCATTGATGCTTCAAAATCTTGTTTTGCAAAAAAAAAATATATATATATATATATATATATATATATATATATATATATAAAGAGGAAATCATATATAAATCCATTAAAGAAATAGATTATTATTGAAAATGTTCAGGAATACTTCAATCAAAGTCAAACATTGTCCGTGAAGGCCAACCTACAGGACTAGCCAATTCTCATACAAAGCCATTGCAATTATTGTTTAAATAAATAAAATTCAAATTTGAAGTTAAAAAAAAAAGAATCGGCAAGAGGAAGACGCTCGTAGGTCATGATGCATGGTATAGCCTTGTTTTTTTTTTAATCTAGAAGTTGTAGTTCTCGTCTTGGTCAAGGAGCTTATCATCGTGACAACAAGCGAAGCTCATATACTTCTCCATGGAACGGTGGCATTCGAAGCAGTTCATCTTCTCCGGAATGCGACCGCTCCGAGCAGTGATGTGGAAATCAAAGTGGCTGCATGGTTTCCCAGTTTCCCGGAGAATCTCGTCGTGGTGGTGGTCGTACATTGCCTTGGTGTAGCCTTTGGTGGGAACGTGAGTTTTCCAGGTTCGGTCGTAGACGGTCACAGTCCTCTCAATGGCACCGTGAGTTATCATCACTATCTCAGGTCCTTTGCTCAGCAGTGCCCATCCTCCAAGCTTGTCGTAGCTTAGTATCTTTTTGATTCCTTGCATCACCTAGTTGATAAAATTCACGGAACGATACCGTACGTTATCAAAACAAAAACAAAAACAAAAACAATCCAGCCCTCTATATATAGCTAGGCTAGTAATAGTACGTACCTCGTCGTGATCATCAGCTTTGCCGAGTTGAATCTTGGAGTAGAGCATGCTCTCGAGCCTAGCCCAGAAGAACCACATCAATGCAGGCTCGGCCCAGCTATGACTCAGATTTTCAGCCCTGACGGCTTCACTGATCCGCCTGATCTGTTCTCTGTGGCTGTGGTTCCGTTTACCAACATAAGCCATCTCCAGCTTCACGCTGGAATCTTTGGCCGTTGCTTTGGCCGCCATTGTGAACCTCCTTATCCAGTCCAAGTCATCTCCTCCGTACAAGAATATGTAATTTTCCGGGTTTATCTGTAAATCAAATCGTCTCATTTTGCATCGAACTTCCAAAACATATTTCTTATAGATACGAGACTGTGGTGTCTAAAATGGAAAGTTTCTATTCCCCAAATTAAATTAATATTAGGTCAAAGCAGAGTACCCAATTGAAAATGACAGAGTCGATGCCATCAACGATAAGGTTAAGCGTGAGGGTCTCCCTCCTCCAGAGCTCTTCCTCACGAGTTCTAGTGAAAGGGAAAGCTTCAGTCCCCCAAATCCAGATCATGTGAAGCGCATTGAGACTAGCCTCATTGCCTTGTGGGTCAAGCACCACAAGTATTGGCTTATTCATGAAATGCCATCTCTCTCTCATAAACTCCACCACATGCCTCTCTATCAGCTTTGGACTATCCACTGTGTACCATGGCATAGGCTCACGGAGAGCCTCAAATTTGTTCTGCAGACT
Organism: Brassica oleracea var. oleracea; assembly: GCF_000695525.1. Classification (NCBI taxonomy): domain Eukaryota; kingdom Viridiplantae; phylum Streptophyta; class Magnoliopsida; order Brassicales; family Brassicaceae; genus Brassica; species Brassica oleracea. Next base: position 34,752 of record NW_013617479.1, on the reverse strand, counting down.
CGGATATCTTTCGTAATCTTCGATAGGATCCACTATCGGAACCCACACAACCTCGTAAGGCATATGGCTCTTACCATCTATTCCCAGCAAGTTCCTCCTCGACTCTGTGTATATCTGCTCGAAAATCGATAGCTCGTCTTCCAATATGTTGAGGTCCGAGATGAGAAGCAACACTGTCTTCCTCCTCAACACATCCAAGTGAACCTACAAGATTCACAGTAGATTAGATTGCATGAATGGGCTTAAAAGAAAGTTGACATAATATACAGTAACCTTTCTCTTGGTCGAACCATCTTGCAGTGGTGTGCTGTGGTTTTTAGGATGAATCAGGGCCGTGAGAATTTTCATGTTATCAATGTGAGTTGTGTCGAATAGAGAATGCAACATCTTTAAGGATTCTGAGCTCCTCTTCATCTCTGTTAAATTCCACTCTTTATTTGTCAGCAAAGAGAGAGAGAGAGAGAGACAGAGAGAGAGAGAGATCTAGTGTGTTGATTTGAGACCGTACTACAAACCTATGTGACGGTAGCAAAGCCTCAAGGTCTCAGCAAGATGGTCATGAATGTTCTTGAGCTTGTTAGCTAACATGGACGTTTCCCATGAATCCATTTGAGTGTTCATCATCCTGGTATAGTAAATTATCGTTAGAGTCACTACTCAAAGCAATAAATGATAACTAGATATATATAACAAACAAAATTCAATTCTTACTCGTGTCCCATGGCAGTGATCATGTTGATCTGAGAAATGCAAGCCACGATGCTTCTTATGGTCCAATAAACAGCGATTGGGATGGTAGAGATGATTCTTGATAGATGAGGATCGTCCAGTGTAATATAGCGATCAGGTAACTCGCAGAGTTCCACTACACATGCGGTGACGCTCTTCATCTCACGGATGAGATCATTGAGCCCATGGGATACAGACTCGAGGGTCACTCGGTTCTGAACAGGGACGAGCTTTAGCATAGCTAGGGACTTAGCGAGCTGGTTCTTTGAGTGGAACTGAACCAGAAGCCAGAATTCTCCGTAGTTCAACGCAAACGCGGCTAGAGCGAGTACTAGCTTGCCGTGCCAGTGGAAGCTCGAGAGGTGTTCAAACACTGACATCGTTATTTCATGTGCGTCTGATCCCGTAAGAGACTTGTAGGCTATCTGCAAGAATATAAAAATTAATACATTCATGGCCTTTTATTGGTTTACAAGTTAGCTTTTAAAATTAGGTTTTGGTGGTACAAGATCTACATGGTATGGTTTAAAACTTGGATTTCCAATTCTAGATAATTCAAAGCAACATATGTTATAATAAGAGAACCTTAAACTATCTATATTTATATATATCTCCAATAAAGTCTACCGAAAATTTCTAAATGAAGTTATACCTCGCAGGCGACGCGATCGATAACGTATGAGACGCTATCAAGAACGCTCATCATGCTTGATTGCATCAGTTTATCCTCCGTAGGCAACGGGAGCATCTGCGAGTTCAAACAAGTGCTTAATATTTTAATATCACAGAAATAAAGCAGCAATGACATATATTGATTCACCAAAATTTAGCACAAAAAAGAGAAGAAGACATGTATTGATTCATGCATGCATGCATGGGTGTATATGTATACTAACGGAGGCGTTGGAGTCGTCGGAGTCAAGAGTGGCACGATCAAGTATATCTTCAACGAGAGAGAGAATGCCACGCACTTGGACTTCGCGAGCATCAGGGGAGTGTGTTTGTTGGATTAGCTTCAGCATCATGCTTTCGTCCGATGACATCGTTAATCCCCCGGTAGTCGCTGGTACCATCTCTGTCGTCGGAGTTTTACCAGCTCTACTGCCGTGGCCGGTCACTTGCTGAGCGTGCTGGGACTTGATCAGTGACTCCATTCTTTTGAAGAGAGTTAAGAAGAAAAGGGAGTTTTGACTGCCGTGTCTGTTCTGTGAGTCTAGCCTTTAAATACTCGATTTTCCTACCTTACTTACCATTTTAAATTGGGTATCAACTTCTTTGCTTCTGAAACAATTTAATGAAATCTACAAGAATATATACCTTTTTGGTTGCTTATTGTAGAAGGATGGTTTTAAAATTGTAGCGACCTTCTACGCTAGTACTATATATGATAATATGAAGTGTACTCCCTCCCTTAAAATCGTTGTTTTTTAAAAAAGCTCATAAGATATATTTTTATATTATTACTATTTTGTAATAATAAATTGTAAACTTTAAGAAAACGAATTGAGTTATTAGATTATATATTCTTGATTTAATTTTATTAAAAATTGATAATCAGATAAAGTGATGTATATATGGTAATATTTTATGTGTGTGTTTTAGTATACGAAAACAACAAAACCTAAACCAACACAATGGTGAATGACTGGACTACCATTGAGTTTTCGAAGTTTTTATGATACTACGAGATATCGATCGAGAAAAAAACCTAGATCATGTTTTGTTTGCTACTTTGCTTTGATTCTAATGTTACTTCCCCTCATGTCATAGAATTTTATGGATTCTGTCATTTACTTTTGGTTACTTTATATCTATATATATCGCATGTCTCACTAAATATAATCAAGAGTAAACAAAAGGGTTTGAAGTTTGATTCTTTGCTCTGATTTGGGTAAAACTATGGAGTATATAGGATAAGGCTACAACAAAGAAGCAAAGCTAGAGTAGCCAATTAAGGATATACGAATCAAATGCTTTTACTAATTTTTTTTTTTTTTGATCAAACTAATTCATTAATAAAGATAGTTACTCTCCCAAGGGAGGGGTTACAACAGAACTTAAAGCATATTTTGCTAGTGAGTCTGCGACAACATTCTGTAAACGAGGAATATGAAAGTACGAGATAGAATCAAACCTACAACTCAGAACTCTAATATCGAACAATACATTATGAAGTAGCACCGTCGAGGAAGAGGAGTTGAGAAGGTTGACGAGAGACTTCGAATCAGATAACACGATCACCTGAAAGAAGTCATGATTGACTGCATCCATCAATGCAGCCTTTACCGCTAGTGCTTCTGCCACAATAGGCGCAGCCACATGAAGACGGTTACCAGAGTGGTGTCTAACTTCGACACCCGCAAGATCAGTAAAAACCCATCCCTGTCCACTGTTCCTCGAGGCAGGGTCCCAAGCTCCATCCGTGAAACACCTGAGGCCAGTAGGAAGAGGGGGAGGGGGAGGAGATCGTGTGTTGTTAAGTCGGCCAGATTTCTCGGCTTGAGAAGCCTCTTCCCAACAGCGAACGTCCTTCAAGACTCTAAGGAGCAGTTCTGATTCCGTATAAGACTTATCTTCAAAAAGTAGTCTGTTACGGTTCTTCCATAGGTGCCAGTAGAGTGTAGGGTAGATAGGTGAGAGTCCCAGTCCCGTAGGTGGTAGGTTGATCATTTTAGTGTTCCTGATCAGGAGCTCTCTCATTGTAGAGACAGAACCTGCAACTGGTTTAAACATAGCAGGGACAAGATCTCAGACTCGGGCAGCAAAAGGACAGGAGAAGAATAAATGTAGTGGAGTTTCTATCTCTCCACACCTTTTGCATTTGGCTTCAACTTGAAGGCCTCTAACACGCAGAGTATGTCCTACGGGTAAGGCTCCATTTGTTGCTCTCCATAGTAGAGTTTGTATCTTAGGAGGAGTGTTCAAGTTCCAGATATATTTTTTCCAAGGGAAATCAGAGTTCAAGGCGGGAAGATGGGCCTTTCGAGCCATTGCATAGCCTGACTTTGACGTATAGGAGCCAGAGGCCTCCGGTAGCCAGATTAGCTCATCCCGTTTATTGTAGTCACTGGGAATGAGTTGTAGAATACATTCCTCATAAAGAGGCACGTGTCGCCTGATAGTCTGGAGGTTCCATTCCTTCGTTTCGCAGTTAATGAGGTCTGACACAAGAAGATCTTGGCTTGCAGCAGAGGGTGGAGGGCCGATGGGGGTTAGAGGTTCGGAAGAAGAGAGCCATGGTTCAGACCAAACCCTGATCTTAGATCCAGTTCCCACACTCCATCCAAGGCCCAGGTGGAGTAAGTCCCGGCCCCAAATAATGCCCCTCCATCCATGAGAGGCCGATGATGGGCAAGCACAGTCCCGCAGGGACTCCGAGTGGCAATACTTGCCTAGGAGAGTCTGAGCCAGCAATGAAGTAGGTTCTCGGATCAACCGCCAAGCAATCTTAGCCAACAGAGACTGGTTATAACACTCGATGTCCCAAAATCCAAGACCTCCCAAGTTCTTAGGCAGAGTGAGTTTAGACCAGGCCACCCAACACATCTTTCTAATATTTGGTTTTGAATCCCACCAGAACCTAGTAAGTAAGGATTGGATTTGTTTACACAGTGAGGCTGGTAGCATGAAACAGGACATAGCGTAGGCTGGAATGGCGGTGAGGACAGCCTTGAGCAACACTTGTTTCCCCGCTCCCGAAAGAAACCTTGTAGACCAGCTGAGGATTTTTTGCCTGATACGGTCAATGATGCTGTTAAAGATGTCCCGCTTACGTCTCGCAAAATGTTCAGGAAGACCAAGATACTTCCCAATACCACCTTCTTTGTCAATGGACAGGTAAAGCTTCACTCTATTTTTTTGCAGGAGCGCAGTTTTGGAGGAGAAAGTAATGGTTGATTTGGCCGGGTTGATACATTGACCGGAAGCTCTCTCATATTTAGCCAGCAAAGATCGAAGATTGGAGCAGCTTTCCTGGTCTGATCGAGTGAAGAACATAGTGTCATCGGCAAAGAGTAGGTGATTAACGGGAGGGCAGTTGCGAGCAACTTTGATACCCGGAATAGATCCCGACTCTTGAGCTTGTGTACACAATCCCGATAAGACCTCCGTACATAGGATGAAAAGGTACGGGGATAAGGGGTCACCTTGCCTGATCCCCCGTGACGGTTTAACTTTACCCTGTGGAGCTCCATTCACAAGGAACGAGTAGGAGACAGAGGTCACATAGACCATGATCCACGAGATCCACCGCTCGTAGAAACCGAGCCGTCGCAGCACTGCTTCCAAAAAGGCCCACTCAATCCTATCATACGCCTTACTCATATTTGTTTTGATAGCCATGGAGCAACGGACTTTGGCCTTAGAGGTGCAAAGATAGTGGAGAATCTCGTGGGTAATGAGCACATTGTCTCCAATAGCCCGTTTAGGGACGAAGGCAGACTGATGCGGTGAGATGATCCGAGATAACAGTGGTTGGAGGCGTCTCGTAAGGATCTTCGCAATGATCTTATAGTGGGTAGAGCAGAGAGCTATGGGGCGGAAATCCGCGACCTTCCTCGGACTTGAAATCTTAGCGATCAAGCGGACATGGGTTTCATTTTGCCGAGGGTGAAGATAGCCAGTCTCAAAGAACTCCCGAATGTCTCGGTATACATCATCTCCAATGGTGCTCCAAAAGGAATGGTAGAAGCCCGCCGAGAACCCGTCGAGGCCGGGTGCTTTATCCGCGTGAATGGCAAGAACATCATTATGCACTTCGGTTTTGTCTGGTATTGCTATCAGCCGGTCATTGTCTTCCTGTGATATACACAGCAATAATGCTTCGTTAACAGTCTCCAGGCAGTCGGAGCCAGCCGAGGAGAATATATTGCGGAAGTACTGGGAGATAGTATGCACAATCCCCTCCTCCGTGTCAGCGATCCTGCCCTCCTCGTCTTCCAGAATCGCAAAAGAGTTCACCTGCCGCCGTCCTCGGGTAATAGCATGAAAAAAGCCGGAGTTCCGATCTCCACATTGAAGCCATAAGATGCGACTTCGTTCTTTCCAAAACTCCTCTTCAGCAAGATAGGCCTTTTCTAATGTGGCGGTGGTGGAGTTTATCAGATCCATATCAGGGGCCGGAGACGATAAAGCTGCCTCCAAGATTTGCTGAGCTTCTTTGATAACCTCACAACTTTTGATGTTTTGCTCCTTTGTCCAGTCTATGATTTTCCTCCTGATCCTGTCGAGTTTGGATATCACTGCCTCGTCTCTAAGTTGAGGCCATTGCTCTTGTACCAACTGCTGAATAGCAGGATCTTTCCTTAAGCGTCGATCGAATCGAAAGGTGCCTTTCCTTGGGGTTTTGATTTGGTCAACCGGGGTGAGGAGCGGGAGATGATCCGAACCCTCGAACCGGAGATAGACACAGCGTCCGGAAGGGAAGAGCTCAGACCAAGCACAGTTAGCCATAGCTCGATCTAGGCGGGACTGGATGAAGTGGCCATGCCTCATTCCCCTCCATGAAAGATGATTACCAGCGTGTGGAAGGTCCCACAGGCCCGATTGGGATACAAAGCTGCGGAAAGCTACAAACGAGCCTTCCCACCGTTGAGGGCCTTCCACCTTCTCCGAATTATCGAGTAGATCATTAAAGTCTCCCGTTATAAACCAGGCATCGCCGCGGGCCTTTCCCAAATCAACAAGTTTATTCCAGAAGTCTGGCCGATCTTCTCTTCTCGGTGCGCAGTAAATAAAGGAAGCATAAAATGAAGCCTTGTTGGCGCAAATGTGAGTGTCGATAATATTGCAAGAGGAGTACAAAACATCAACTTTAATATCATCCTTCCAAGACAACATAAGTCCACCACTCAGACCGGTAGGTGGGACAAAGAAATGTTGGTTATATAGAGAGTTTTGAAAGTGACGGAGAACAGTCTCATCACTGTTTTTTTTGTCTCCATTAGAAACAAGATGTCGGGAGAAATACGAGATCGTATCTCTTTGAGTCGCTGGACCGTCAGGGCGCTTCCAATCCGTTGACAGTTCCAGCTCAAACATGCTAAGGAAGCGGATCTTGAAGTGGCCAAAAATCCGCCACCTTCTTCTTGCTTGCTGGATAGACCCTGGTAGAAGGCCCCGTCAGGGAGGCATTGCGGTCGCGCCCACCCATCTTTGAGCTCTCCGCAGCTGGGGTTGGTTTTCTTTTGGGTGAGTTATGCACCTTAGTGATCCTTCTTTTCTTCACGCATACTCCTTGTCCAGCGGTGGTGGGCCCTTTCTTTGGTGCCACTTGAGGCAGAATTTTGCGTTTGCCCAACGTTTTAGCAGCAATGCGTCATGATCTTTTTGGTGGGGGGCCTAAAGGTAGCGTTACAGTAACGTCTGGTTCAGCGGGTACAGGGCCAAGCCGCCTAGAGACATGTAATCTATCTTCACTGAGAGTTCTGATCGGCGACTGTTCCGTATGTTTAGAGCCTGAGGCACCAGTTCTACCAGTGATCGGAGCCTCTCCCATAGTTTCTTCAAAATACTGCACCTCTACATCTTGTAGCAACCCAGAGTTAATAGTAACATCCTCATTACGAGGCAAGGTTTCTCCATTAAAGGGCAGAGAAAGTCGTTCCATAGCCGGACGTCTTTCTGATGAAGCAATTAGACTCACCACTGGAGAAATTCTCTCGAGGGCAGGACGACGCTCCTTTGACCCGTTATGCTCTGATATTGTCCCTGCTGGAGTTCTCATAGGTTCTCTGGCCGGGCGAGGCGGCGGGGTGTGAGAGACCTGAGAGACCGGGAGTTGTCTGGAAGTACTCACCGAAAGTCTTCCAGAGCCTCTAGGATCAGAGCCAGCAGCAGAACCCGCTTCTTGGTCTTTACGTGGCATCCAGGCTTCCTTTTTTGAGGGCACAGACCGACGAGGAGGAGATTTGGGGGGAGGGCGTCTGTATTCAACTGAGTCAGTTCACGTTCTGGTCAATAACCTGGTCGATAACCTCGCTCCTCCGATGGCTGAGGATGTCTGATACGTTGGTCTTCCTTGTTATAACCGGAGCGATGTTGGGAAGAGGAATCATAGTGCCTCACAGATTTAAAGGGTCGGGCATCAGTCCTCACCCCTTTTCCTTCAAGTCTTCTTCGCTCAGCAAGTTTTTCCAGAGTTTTTGCTTGGTTGATACCCACAGGGGGTTGAGTAGAAGAGGATCGCGAGGGACACTGGTCTTGTTCATGGGAGAGGGAGAGGCAGGAGAAACAATGTTTCTCAAGTTTCTCATACTCCAATTCCACTTCCTTAATCTCTTCCGAAGGTAGACTTATCTCGAGGTGTTTCTCTAACGATCTCAGTCCATTAATGAAGACTCTGACCCTTCTGTTGGGAACGTCCTTAGAGTCGACGTGTCCAAGTTCAGAACCAATGGCCTCAAGGGCTTCCTTAGTCCAGTAGTGTAGCGGTATTCCATGGATGCGGATCCAGAAAGCGATGATGGACGGGAAGTTGTCTGCAACAATAGGTTCCCACCGCTGAAGTATAATCATCCAACGTTTGAAGTGGTAGGGGGCCTTAGCAAGAATGCTTTGGAGGTCCTTTTCAGATTCAAAAGTGAACTGAAATAGATGGGGGCCGAGTTCACGGCCTGTGATAGAGCCTGAGACATGCCAGTGTTGGACGAAAAAATCAACCAGAGCTCGAGTATTTTGAGCAGACGGATTTGTAACCCTGCCAATGAGCGAGAGCTTGTTCTGTTCAATAAGAGTCTCGGTGTTTGTCGCCGGGATCGGTATAGGGGCTCTACGAACCGGATTCTGGGAAGTAGCGGTCCACTTAGCCTTCTCAGAGGTAGAGTAACGTCTAGCCATTGGATTAGAGGAAAGTTTGTAAGGTGAATCTGAGGTGTGACGTGCATCTTTGGTACCAAGAAGAAAATAAAATAACAATCCCAAACTGGGCAAGTACTAGAGAGGCTAGTATTATGAGGTAAGGCACTCGACCTCAGGAAGAGGTGGTAATTTATCGTCGCAGGTTTCAAACAGAGAAGGCCTGAGTAGGAAAATCAACCACCAACTGGAGAGAGCAGAGCATAGGGTCGGCCATTTTAGAGAAACGTAACGGACCTCAGGGGCGAGGCTGCGTGCCCTCCGACAAGTCGGGGGCTGAACCCGGAGAAGGAAGAACCAAGGAGGCTGCTGAAGGAGAAAAGCGGTTTTGTCGATTTGAAAATTTGCCAAAAATGGAGGGAAACCGGGTAGATGGGGCAAGTCAGAAGGTGGCAGGTCAACTTCAGACTCCAAAAGAGGAAATTAACCGGGTAGATAGAAACCGTGGGTCACTCAAATCAAATTGGTAAACCTGTCTTGGGAGTCGGGCCTGAGAGAGAAACTTTTCGTATTTCAAATGCTTTTACTAATATTCACAAGTTTATACGAGGTGTTTACTGATGACAGAAAAACATAACTAAATTCATCTATTGGTAGCTTGGAAGCCAAATTTGCAATGGTATAGGTATTCCAAAGTAGCCACCATGAGCACATTTCACTGTTTTTTTTGGCCAAATGATTTCTCAAATTTTATACTTCCTTTTCATATAGGGATCTATACATAAAGTTTACATATACAACACACCTAGAATAAAAAAAAAAAAGAGCAGGAACATTTTTTTTTCTTTCTTTTAATGTGGGGTCTGTAAGGAAGAAAGAAAACTACAACAGGAAACTTCAAAGGAAATGGATTATGGATAAACGAGACATGTAGAAGCCTTTTTTTTTTCTTTTTTTTTTTGTGAACGAGACATGTGGAAGCCTATAAAGTAACAAAAGTAAACAAAAAAGAGAGTTGTGACTTGTGAGCAGAAGGGTTGATCCCCGCTGTAACAACTTAAACACATGTTTTATATATCACGAAATCGGGTCTCTGGTAGACTCTCAGTCAAGGTTTTGAATGTCGGAATCATTCAAACAACACGACAGCGCAATCTTCACCGGCTCAAGTATAAATCCCAATTTTCTGTGGAGAATGTCCTAAAATCATTTGTAATACTCTTGTTAAAGTCGTAACGTCGAGGTTCGAAAATCATATAAAATTAGGTGGTTATAATGTTTATAATCTATGGATTAAGAATCTATTACTAATTTTATATGATCCTACAGGATCACACACCTAAACGAATTGGATCAAATAATAATTGAGTTTAATTAGATTAAACCAATACCGGGTTAATGAATTATGAGACATATATATGTGATATATGCTTCTATACATGTTTATATAATTAACTAGGATAAATCCGCTCTACGGGCGGTCGAATAAATAAACTAATAATATTAATTTATTTTAAATTTTAAATTTACTTTAAATTAAAAGTAATATTAACTTTTTTTGTCAGCACTAAAAGTAGTATTAACTTTCATAATCTTTAAAGTAATCTTAACTATTTATCTTATCATTCATTTTTAAAATTATATATTTTTCTAACTATAATAATGTTTTTTAAAATATAATTATTTACTTCTCTCAATGTTTATTTTAGTTTAGCTATACTAATAACTATACCAATAACTTACTTGCACGCAGTGCTATAAATTCTCCTTTAGCTAAATTCTATGTCGATTATGTACTTCCCATTCGGTTATTTGAATCGGCATGTCAACTCTCTTTTTTATTTCTATGTTATTGTCGTAAAAACACAATAACTAACAATTTTATAAAAATATTACCGTCGATTGGAGTAAGTAGAGTGAACTTATTTTCTCTCTTAGATATATTTTTGTTTCTTGAATTGAATTTTTATTTTTATACCATTTTTGAAAACTAATGATTTACATGATGGAAAAGAAATATTTTTTTCATTATATAGTCAAAATATTTTAAGACAGATAAATAAATAATATGAAATTATCGTTACTATTTCTACATACACGTGTTTGTTAGAATCTTGAAGCTCATTACCATCAAACATTTTAACATCAAACCACACCTTTGATTCCTCCAGACTATCCAATATCAGGGTGCCATTGCATGCCTCATCAAGAACTATCACGTTTTAGTTACCAATTTTCCAACACTCTTAGACATATGCGGGGACCTACTGAAACGTATAGGAGCTTAAGAAAACCCATAATTGGCCTAAATCCCTGTTGAAACCTGACCATGAGTTCACTTTCTCACATGTTCAAGCAACGTCACTTACTACTGCTCCCCCGTAAATCTAGAGTTCCTTACCAAAGTAATAACTTGCTACTGGTTTTCTTTCGTCTGAAACGACCATCTAAACCTCGCACTGTTTTCAGACCATCCACGTGATGCAGTTGAGATTTGACAAACCATACATTCGACATTAATGATCAAATGAAAATATAGGCACAATATGAAATGGTTGGAAAAGAGATTTTGAGAAGATCATACGTCCAATATTACAAAGCTTGAGATCCGTCAGTCATAATAAACAAAGGTAATGAAATAAATTTTGTCTTTCATACCACTCACCGTCAATACCTCTGTACTTAAGGATAGGAAACGTAGAGACTTTTAGAAAAAAAAACAAAAGCGTGATTTAAGATTAGCTAACGGTAAGACGAAACCCGAGAATAGAAAGAATGCTTATCATCCTCCTCTTTTGTGGAATCTGCTAAGATTACATGAGCATGTGACACGAAAAGTTCAATTTATAGATTCTGAGATACTTGATTAAGCAAATGGAAAACAGCAGAGCATTCGATCAGACACGAAAAAGGAGAAGAGGGAGTCACGAAAAGAAAGAAGCCCATGAACATATGGAACATGGCAGTAGAGGGGAGAGTAGTCATGGTGAACTACACGTAGAGAAGTAGCTCGAGAACGAAGAGACAAATATATGCAACAGAAGAGTCTTCCTTGTAAAAGCTCATGTCCACACCTCTAATGTATTTAATCATCTCTGATCGCTGAGATAGTTCAAGTGATGAAGGGAACTTTCGTGGGAAGTCATCGTACGCGATCAATTTCTTCTTCAACTGATCCTTCTCTGTGACATAAATCAAACAAATCATAATCGATCTGATAGCAGTGAACCAAAAAAAAAACATTAATGCGAAACATACTCTGTCAAATTCTGTAATTGGTGTCCCGGATAAGATTTGCCTTAAGCTTCGCCTGAAGGTGAATGGAAAGCGGCATGGCAAGTGTTACGCAGCTCCGATGGAGTAGAACCCATTCTTACCTCTGAAAGTTTAGAAATCTAACGATTGACAGGGTGAACTGATGGATTTCATTGCATGGGGCTTACCTATTTATAGTCGAAGATCAACACAATTGAATTAACTGAGGACGATTCAGT
>NW_013617479.1:6332-22577 GCF_000695525.1 Brassica oleracea var. oleracea | reverse complement strand
TTTTAATGTGGGGTCTGTAAGGAAGAAAGAAAACTACAACAGGAAACTTCAAAGGAAATGGATTATGGATAAACGAGACATGTAGAAGCCTTTTTTTTTTCTTTTTTTTTTTGTGAACGAGACATGTGGAAGCCTATAAAGTAACAAAAGTAAACAAAAAAGAGAGTTGTGACTTGTGAGCAGAAGGGTTGATCCCCGCTGTAACAACTTAAACACATGTTTTATATATCACGAAATCGGGTCTCTGGTAGACTCTCAGTCAAGGTTTTGAATGTCGGAATCATTCAAACAACACGACAGCGCAATCTTCACCGGCTCAAGTATAAATCCCAATTTTCTGTGGAGAATGTCCTAAAATCATTTGTAATACTCTTGTTAAAGTCGTAACGTCGAGGTTCGAAAATCATATAAAATTAGGTGGTTATAATGTTTATAATCTATGGATTAAGAATCTATTACTAATTTTATATGATCCTACAGGATCACACACCTAAACGAATTGGATCAAATAATAATTGAGTTTAATTAGATTAAACCAATACCGGGTTAATGAATTATGAGACATATATATGTGATATATGCTTCTATACATGTTTATATAATTAACTAGGATAAATCCGCTCTACGGGCGGCCGAATAAATAAACTAATAATATTAATTTATTTTAAATTTTAAATTTACTTTAAATTAAAAGTAATATTAACTTTTTTTGTCAGCACTAAAAGTAGTATTAACTTTCATAATCTTTAAAGTAATCTTAACTATTTATCTTATCATTCATTTTTAAAATTATATATTTTTCTAACTATAATAATGTTTTTTAAAATATAATTATTTACTTCTCTCAATGTTTATTTTAGTTTAGCTATACTAATAACTATACCAATAACTTACTTGCACGCAGTGCTATAAATTCTCCTTTAGCTAAATTCTATGTCGATTATGTACTTCCCATTCGGTTATTTGAATCGGCATGTCAACTCTCTTTTTTATTTCTATGTTATTGTCGTAAAAACACAATAACTAACAATTTTATAAAAATATTACCGTCGATTGGAGTAAGTAGAGTGAACTTATTTTCTCTCTTAGATATATTTTTGTTTCTTGAATTGAATTTTTATTTTTATACCATTTTTGAAAACTAATGATTTACATGATGGAAAAGAAATATTTTTTTCATTATATAGTCAAAATATTTTAAGACAGATAAATAAATAATATGAAATTATCGTTACTATTTCTACATACACGTGTTTGTTAGAATCTTGAAGCTCATTACCATCAAACATTTTAACATCAAACCACACCTTTGATTCCTCCAGACTATCCAATATCAGGGTGCCATTGCATGCCTCATCAAGAACTATCACGTTTTAGTTACCAATTTTCCATCACTCTTAGACATATGCGGGGACCTACTGAAACGTATAGGAGCTTAAGAAAACCCATAATTGGCCTAAATCCCTGTTGAAACCTGACCATGAGTTCACTTTCTCACATGTTCAAGCAACGTCACTTACTACTGCTCCCCCGTAAATCTAGAGTTCCTTACCAAAGTAATAACTTGCTACTGGTTTTCTTTCATCTGAAACGACCATCTAACCTCGCACTGTTTTCAGACCATCCACGTGATGCAGTTGAGATTTAACAAACCATACATTCGACATTAATGATCAAATGAAAATATAGGCACAATATGAAATGGTTGGAAAAGAGATTTTGAGAAGATCATACGTCCAATATTACAAAGCTTGATATCTGGCAGTCATAATAAACAAAGGTAATGAAAGAAATTTTGCCTTTCATACCACTCACCGTCAATACCTCTGTACTTAAGGATAGGAAACGTAGAGACTTTTAGAAGAAAAGAAACAAAAGCATGATTTAAGATTAGCTAACGGTAAGACGAAACCTGAGAATAGAAAGAATGCTTATCATCCTCCTCTTTTGCGGAATCTGCTAAGATTACATGAGCATGTGACACGAAAAGTTCAATTTATAGATTCTGAGATACTTGATTAAGCAAATGGAAAACAGCAGAGCATTCGATCAGACACGAAAAAGGAGAAGAGGGAGTCACGAAAAGAAAGAAGCCCATGAACATATGGAACATGGCAGTAGAGGGGAGAGTAGTCATGGTGAACTACACGTAGAGAAGTAGCTCGAGAACGAAGAGACAAATATATGCAACAGAAGAGTCTTCCTTGTAAAAGCTCATGTCCACACCTCTAATGTATTTAATCATCTCTGATCGCTGAGATAGTTCAAGTGATGAAGGGAACTTTCGTGGGAAGTCATCGTACGCGATCAATTTCTTCTTCAACTGATCCTTCTCTGTGACATAAATCAAACAAATCATAATCGATCTGATAGCAGTGAACCAAAAAAAAAACATTAATGCGAAACATACTCTGTCAAATTCTGTAATTGGTGTCCCGGATAAGATTTGCCTTAAGCTTCGCCTGAAGGTGAATGGAAAGCGGCATGGCAAGTGTTACGCAGCTCCGATGGAGTAGAACCCATTCTTACCTCTGAAAGTTTAGAAATCTAACGATTGACAGGGTGAACTGATGGATTTCATTGCATGGGGCTTACCTATTTATAGTCGAAGATCAACACAATTGAATTAACTGAGGACGATTCAGTGACAAATTGTGTGAGGAGTGAGCAGATGTTGTTTATGAGGACATTAAAGCCGACGACTAAATTCATCCAACTTCTGTAACGGCTTCTATGACGGTGAGAATAACAGGTTGAAGAACTCTTCGACGACCACAACCATTGAAGCCGGAGACTCCAAGACGAACAAAATATCACGTGACCAAAAAATTCATCTCAGGTCCACGCAAACAAATCACGTAGTTAAATACTAAGCCCGTTAAGAATACCCACAATGAATACGAAAGAAAATCCACCAGAACTTTAAAAAAGAGATGGACACGTATCACTTTCTCCTTTTCTTATTTGATGACGTGTCCTCGTGAGAAGAGAGTGAAAATCTTCTTTATAGTATAAAGATGGGTAAAGGTAATTATTATTTGAATAATTAGCCCAGCCCATGATGTCGTGACTTTAGGTCAATGACATATGCATATATAAATACATTGGGAGATGAAGTAATAATGGACTTTTGGCCGCTAATCTCACGTAAACCCTAAAACACAAAATGACGAATTGTTCGTCAAGCTTTGTAGAGATTTGATCTCGATGGCACTAGCATCCCGTATCGATCCAGTTTGTGTGCGTGTGGATACCGGTTGAGGCACGACGTTTGGAGTGCTAGAAATCTCGACTTGGTTTATTCATCCTTCCGCTGCGAATAACCAGGTATATTCAGAACCTTAAGATCTAGTTTTATTTCAGTATTTGCATGAGATCTAGGCAAACTAAATTCATAGTTTGATATATAAATTGTTATAAAGTAATATGAATTCCAACATTTTCAGCATTCTTGTTCCAGAAGCTTCACCTGAGATGGACCCTCAGGACAGAAAACCATCACTGCTCCTCCACTTCCAGTGAAGTTGGAAGCTGCATCAATCCTCCTTGCAACTTCCACCATCTCTATATATGTTCATGGCTCCTTGGCATTCGTCCCCAAACATCCTCCTACGTACAGAATAACAATAATAAATTTGTGAGCACACATGGAGTTGTTGTGTACATGTTTTCCAATAATTCTGTAAAATCAGGTTTTGACCTCCGAAGGTCGAAGTCTTGGCAGACACTCTTTCAAATTTATACACAAGTCTTGTTTTTTGCCTCCTCCTCCTCCAGAGGTTAATGCGTTTAGCAGAAAGACTCCCCATATGCCATCCCATCCAATTCAATAAGCAAGCTCTGCTGAGAAGCTAACTGAAAAACTAATGAAATCCAAATCAGCATCCAAAGATCAATGATCCCTTGTACAAAGTGAAGAAGATTATTAATGGAGAAATATACATATAGACAACGGGCTTTGGGTAGGCCCAAAATAGAAGAAGGAAGGGGGGGGCTCGTTTATTGACTTTGACAAATAGATATTTCTGGTTTGTGATGAATGCTTTGGTTTATAAAAAACCTAGCTGAACGCGTTACGCTTTCGCATCCTCACACACTCTCTCTTCTCTACGCGTCTTCATTGTTTTTGTGGGCGTAGTAGATTTTTAGAGAGAAAGAGAAGAAGAAAAAAAAAAAATTCTCCGATTTGGATCTATTTGACCAATTCCTTTTTATCTATCGAATCCAGGTAACTTGTTCGCCGTCCTCCCTTTTAGTTTCTCGGGGGTCCTTTTGTGCTTCTTTATCTGTATCCAAGATCTGTGAGATTGTGATAGAATCTTGAATTTTAATATTCCCAAATTATTGGAACGTGAGATTGTCTTTCACACATGCTCTCTCGTTGTTGATTTGGCCAGTTGGCGAATCTCTTATCTCTCTTTTCATTTGCAGTGATTGGTTGCTATGGCTGCTGCAGTCCGTTACGCACCTGAGGATCATTCTCTTCCCAAGCCTTGGAAAGGCCTTGTCGATGATCGAACTGGATACTTGTACTTTTGGAATCCTGAGACCAACGTTACTCAGTATGAGAGACCTCCCAAGCTGCTCTCTGTTAGCTCTTCCGTTCACACTTGTTCCATACCAAATGGTAGTAGCTATGTCCCTGCCAAGGATGATGATGATGATGTTCAGTACCGTAACGGTGGACCTAAGGTTGTTGATTCTGGCTCCAGGTTTACTGAGGTACTTTCCATTTTTTTTTACTTGTTTGTTTTTTGTTCAAATAATTATCCTCTTTCTTTAGCATTCATTTGAATATTTCTCAACATGTTATATAGGTTGCCAGGAGTGGAGCGAATGGTGCTGCTAATGGACTTGGGAATTCCTCTGCAAGAGGTCCTCCTCCTCCTTCATCAGCTCCAGCAAATGATGATGATGTTTCCTCCGAGGCCTATTCCCGCCGTCATGAAATTACTGTCAGTGTAAGTATCTCTGGAGCCACTTTCTTTTAAAAAAAACACACATCTTATATTACCCTCCTCTTTTGTTCCTCTCTTAACTGCTGCTGCTTACCGCATTGCACAACCTTTTATTTCCTTTTGTAAAAACATATATTTCGCTGTCTTCATCTCAAGCAGCTTACTTTACATTGTATATATATTGATTGCCAAAACTGTAACTGATATTTTTCTCTCCTTTCTTCAGGGGGGCCAAGTTTTTATATAATTAACTAGGATAAATCCGCTCTACGGGCGGCCGAATAAATAAACTAATAATATTAATTTATTTTAAATTTTAAATTTACTTTAAATTAAAAGTAATATTAACTTTTTTTGTCAGCACTAAAAGTAGTATTAACTTTCATAATCTTTAAAGTAATCTTAACTATTTATCTTATCATTCATTTTTAAAATTATATATTTTTCTAACTATAATAATGTTTTTTAAAATATAATTATTTACTTCTCTCAATGTTTATTTTAGTTTAGCTATACTAATAACTATACCAATAACTTACTTGCACGCAGTGCTATAAATTCTCCTTTAGCTAAATTCTATGTCGATTATGTACTTCCCATTCGGTTATTTGAATCGGCATGTCAACTCTCTTTTTTATTTCTATGTTATTGTCGTAAAAACACAATAACTAACAATTTTATAAAAATATTACCGTCGATTGGAGTAAGTAGAGTGAACTTATTTTCTCTCTTAGATATATTTTTGTTTCTTGAATTGAATTTTTATTTTTATACCATTTTTGAAAACTAATGATTTACATGATGGAAAAGAAATATTTTTTTCATTATATAGTCAAAATATTTTAAGACAGATAAATAAATAATATGAAATTATCGTTACTATTTCTACATACACGTGTTTGTTAGAATCTTGAAGCTCATTACCATCAAACATTTTAACATCAAACCACACCTTTGATTCCTCCAGACTATCCAATATCAGGGTGCCATTGCATGCCTCATCAAGAACTATCACGTTTTAGTTACCAATTTTCCATCACTCTTAGACCTATGCGGGGACCTACTGAAACGTATAGGAGCTTAAGAAAACCCATAATTGGCCTAAATCCCTGTTGAAACCTGACCATGAGTTCACTTTCTCACATGTTCAAGCAACGTCACTTACTACTGCTCCCCCGTAAATCTAGAGTTCCTTACCAAAGTAATAACTTGCTACTGGTTTTCTTTCATCTGAAACGACCATCTAACCTCGCACTGTTTTCAGACCATCCACGTGATGCAGTTGAGATTTAACAAACCATACATTCGACATTAATGATCAAATGAAAATATAGGCACAATATGAAATGGTTGGAAAAGAGATTTTGAGAAGATCATACGTCCAATATTACAAAGCTTGATATCTGGCAGTCATAATAAACAAAGGTAATGAAAGAAATTTTGCCTTTCATACCACTCACCGTCAATACCTCTGTACTTAAGGATAGGAAACGTAGAGACTTTTAGAAGAAAAGAAACAAAAGCATGATTTAAGATTAGCTAACGGTAAGACGAAACCTGAGAATAGAAAGAATGCTTATCATCCTCCTCTTTTGCGGAATCTGCTAAGATTACATGAGCATGTGACACGAAAAGTTCAATTTATAGATTCTGAGATACTTGATTAAGCAAATGGAAAACAGCAGAGCATTCGATCAGACACGAAAAAGGAGAAGAGGGAGTCACGAAAAGAAAGAAGCCCATGAACATATGGAACATGGCAGTAGAGGGGAGAGTAGTCATGGTGAACTACACGTAGAGAAGTAGCTCGAGAACGAAGAGACAAATATATGCAACAGAAGAGTCTTCCTTGTAAAAGCTCATGTCCACACCTCTAATGTATTTAATCATCTCTGATCGCTGAGATAGTTCAAGTGATGAAGGGAACTTTCGTGGGAAGTCATCGTACGCGATCAATTTCTTCTTCAACTGATCCTTCTCTGTGACATAAATCAAACAAATCATAATCGATCTGATAGCAGTGAACCAAAAAAAAAACATTAATGCGAAACATACTCTGTCAAATTCTGTAATTGGTGTCCCGGATAAGATTTGCCTTAAGCTTCGCCTGAAGGTGAATGGAAAGCGGCATGGCAAGTGTTACGCAGCTCCGATGGAGTAGAACCCATTCTTACCTCTGAAAGTTTAGAAATCTAACGATTGACAGGGTGAACTGATGGATTTCATTGCATGGGGCTTACCTATTTATAGTCGAAGATCAACACAATTGAATTAACTGAGGACGATTCAGTGACAAATTGTGTGAGGAGTGAGCAGATGTTGTTTATGAGGACATTAAAGCCGACGACTAAATTCATCCAACTTCTGTAACGGCTTCTATGACGGTGAGAATAACAGGTTGAAGAACTCTTCGACGACCACAACCATTGAAGCCGGAGACTCCAAGACGAACAAAATATCACGTGACCAAAAAATTCATCTCAGGTCCACGCAAACAAATCACGTAGTTAAATACTAAGCCCGTTAAGAATACCCACAATGAATACGAAAGAAAATCCACCAGAACTTTAAAAAAGAGATGGACACGTATCACTTTCTCCTTTTCTTATTTGATGACGTGTCCTCGTGAGAAGAGAGTGAAAATCTTCTTTATAGTATAAAGATGGGTAAAGGTAATTATTATTTGAATAATTAGCCCAGCCCATGATGTCGTGACTTTAGGTCAATGACATATGCATATATAAATACATTGGGAGATGAAGTAATAATGGACTTTTGGCCGCTAATCTCACGTAAACCCTAAAACACAAAATGACGAATTGTTCGTCAAGCTTTGTAGAGATTTGATCTCGATGGCACTAGCATCCCGTATCGATCCAGTTTGTGTGCGTGTGGATACCGGTTGAGGCACGACGTTTGGAGTGCTAGAAATCTCGACTTGGTTTATTCATCCTTCCGCTGCGAATAACCAGGTATATTCAGAACCTTAAGATCTAGTTTTATTTCAGTATTTGCATGAGATCTAGGCAAACTAAATTCATAGTTTGATATATAAATTGTTATAAAGTAATATGAATTCCAACATTTTCAGCATTCTTGTTCCAGAAGCTTCACCTGAGATGGACCCTCAGGACAGAAAACCATCACTGCTCCTCCACTTCCAGTGAAGTTGGAAGCTGCATCAATCCTCCTTGCAACTTCCACCATCTCTATATATGTTCATGGCTCCTTGGCATTCGTCCCCAAACATCCTCCTACGTACAGAATAACAATAATAAATTTGTGAGCACACATGGAGTTGTTGTGTACATGTTTTCCAATAATTCTGTAAAATCAGGTTTTGACCTCCGAAGGTCGAAGTCTTGGCAGACACTCTTTCAAATTTATACACAAGTCTTGTTTTTTGCCTCCTCCTCCTCCAGAGGTTAATGCGTTTAGCAGAAAGACTCCCCATATGCCATCCCATCCAATTCAATAAGCAAGCTCTGCTGAGAAGCTAACTGAAAAACTAATGAAATCCAAATCAGCATCCAAAGATCAATGATCCCTTGTACAAAGTGAAGAAGATTATTAATGGAGAAATATACATATAGACAACGGGCTTTGGGTAGGCCCAAAATAGAAGAAGGAAGGGGGGGGCTCGTTTATTGACTTTGACAAATAGATATTTCTGGTTTGTGATGAATGCTTTGGTTTATAAAAAACCTAGCTGAACGCGTTACGCTTTCGCATCCTCACACACTCTCTCTCTCTCTCTCTCTTCTCTACGCGTCTTCATTGTTTTTGTGGGCGTAGTAGATTTTTAGAGAGAAAGAGAAGAAGAAAAAAAAAAAATTCTCCGATTTGGATCTATTTGACCAATTCCTTTTTATCTATCGAATCCAGGTAACTTGTTCGCCGTCCTCCCTTTTAGTTTCTCGGGGGTCCTTTTGTGCTTCTTTATCTGTATCCAAGATCTGTGAGATTGTGATAGAATCTTGAATTTTAATATTCCCAAATTATTGGAACGTGAGATTGTCTTTCACACATGCTCTCTCGTTGTTGATTTGGCCAGTTGGCGAATCTCTTATCTCTCTTTTCATTTGCAGTGATTGGTTGCTATGGCTGCTGCAGTCCGTTACGCACCTGAGGATCATTCTCTTCCCAAGCCTTGGAAAGGCCTTGTCGATGATCGAACTGGATACTTGTACTTTTGGAATCCTGAGACCAACGTTACTCAGTATGAGAGACCTCCCAAGCTGCTCTCTGTTAGCTCTTCCGTTCACACTTGTTCCATACCAAATGGTAGTAGCTATGTCCCTGCCAAGGATGATGATGATGATGTTCAGTACCGTAACGGTGGACCTAAGGTTGTTGATTCTGGCTCCAGGTTTACTGAGGTACTTTCCATTTTTTTTTACTTGTTTGTTTTTTGTTCAAATAATTATCCTCTTTCTTTAGCATTCATTTGAATATTTCTCAACATGTTATATAGGTTGCCAGGAGTGGAGCGAATGGTGCTGCTAATGGACTTGGGAATTCCTCTGCAAGAGGTCCTCCTCCTCCTTCATCAGCTCCAGCAAATGATGATGATGTTTCCTCCGAGGCCTATTCCCGCCGTCATGAAATTACTGTCAGTGTAAGTATCTCTGGAGCCACTTTCTTTTAAAAAAAACACACATCTTATATTACCCTCCTCTTTTGTTCCTCTCTTAACTGCTGCTGCTTACCGCATTGCACAACCTTTTATTTCCTTTTGTAAAAACATATATTTCGCTGTCTTCATCTCAAGCAGCTTACTTTACATTGTATATATATTGATTGCCAAAACTGTAACTGATATTTTTCTCTCCTTTCTTCAGGGGGGCCAAGTTCCACCACCTCTAATGTCCTTTGAAACTACTGGTTTTCCTCCTGAGCTTCTGCGTGAGGTAAGAATTTATTATTTTAGTAGTACATTGAATATGGCTAATGAATCCTCTTATTTATTTTCTTAGTTGTCTTTGTCTACCAATTTACCTGTTGGTTCTATGTAGAGTTTTATACTTGTGATCTTATTAATATATGGAGCTAGCTAGGGTGACTTAATAGCAGACTTATTTTGCCACCATATTATTATCACCTTAGGTTTAACATTTAGAGTCAAAGTTTATGCCGTATGCACTCTTTTTCTCGTTTTTGTTTTGTTTTCCCCAGGTGCGATGTTTTCTCCTGAGGAGGAGCTTATGTCGTACACTGTACTTACTTCTTTGAGGTCCTTGCAAAATATTTGGAGTGGCCTTTATGGTGGACCAAATTTTTTGAGAAGGGCTTCCAAAAGCACGCAAGCTTGTGACCGGGCCTGTTAACGGTGTGATGTTTCATTTCACCACCGGGTCCAGGCAGAAGAAAAGGCGTCCTCCTGCTGCAGGTTTCATCAGTAATCATCTTTTGCCGCCTGCAAATGGGGGATGGTGCTTCTTCTGACATGAGCCACCATTCCATAAGCCAAATAGAACCTTGGTGCTCCTCTTCTCATAGGACCTCCTGGTTCTCTGCTTTCTTAGGTACTCACTGCAGGTTTCTCTGCTCCAACTCCGATTCAAGCTCAGTCGTGGCCAATTGCGATGCAAGGTAGGGACATAGTAGCCATTGCTAAAACCGGCTCGGGAAAAACTTTGGGTTACTTGATTCCTGGCTTCATGCATCTTCAACACATCCGGAATGATTCGAGAATGGGCCCAACAATCTTGGTATTGTCTCCAACGAGGGAGCTGGCCACACAAATCCAAGACGAAGCTGTTAAATTTGGGAGGTCGTCAAGAATTTCCTGTACGGTAAGTAAACGTTACTGATTTTTGGAACTTGCCAACGTACTAGTTTAGTACTCCTCTAACGTAATGCTCTTGTTATCTATTTTGTTTCAGTGCTTGTATGGTGGTGCACCAAAAGGTCCTCAGCTGAGGGATTTAGAAAGAGGAGCAGATATCGTGGTTGCGACTCCTGGACGATTGAACGATATCCTTGAGATGAGGAGAATAAGTCTGCGCCAAGTATCTTATCTTGTGCTAGATGAGGCTGATAGAATGTTGGACATGGGTTTCGAACCGCAGATAAGGAAGATTGTGAAAGAGATTCCCACTAAGCGTCAAACACTTATGTACACAGCTACATGGCCAAAGGGAGTCAGGAAAATTGCAGCTGACTTGCTTGTTAACCCTGCTCAGGTCAACATTGGCAATGTTGACGAGCTTGTGGCTAACAAGTCGATCACGCAGGTATGGTTTTGCCTCGATACCATTGCTATTGATTCAGCTGACCATTTAAGCAAAAAAAAAATGAATCTGCTTTTTCTGGACACAGCACATTGAAGTGGTAGCACCGATGGAGAAACAGAGGAGGTTAGAGCAGATATTGAGGTCTCAGGAACCAGGATCAAAGGTGATAATATTCTGCTCAACCAAAAGGATGTGTGACCAACTAACTCGCAATATAACCCGCCAATTTGGAGCTGCTGCTATACATGGAGACAAGTCGCAGCCTGAGAGAGACAGTGTTCTGAATCAATTCCGCAGTGGCAGGACTCCGGTTCTTGTTGCAACTGATGTTGCTGCTCGTGGACTGGACGTCAAGGACATCATGTATATATATATATATATATATCTCGTGTAATATTTATTTAACAGAATTCGAATCCTCTTATTAGACAACATGATAACACAACATTGTTGGAATGACAGGGCGGTCATAAACTATGATTTCCCCATTGGAGTGGAAGACTATGTTCACAGAATCGGAAGAACAGGAAGAGCTGGAGCGACTGGTCAGGCATTCACATTCTTTGGCGATCAAGACTCGAAGCATGCTTCGGATCTGATCAAGATCCTGGAAGGAGCAGACCAGAAAGTTCCTCCTCAGATCCGCGAAATGGCTGCCCGTTGTGGTGGTGGTGGAATGAACAAATTCAGCCGTTGGGGTCCTCCTTCTGGAGGTCGTGGCAGAGACTCTGGTTATGGTGGCAGAGGTAGCAGCTTCGGTTCACGTGACAGGTAAATGATAAAAACAAGATATAACTTTTGATTTTGTCGGTTACAGAAGAAAGTAAACGATTCTGACTTTGAGATTTGTATAATAATTTAGTGGAATGGGAAGCAGAAGCAGTAATGGATGGGGAAGAGAGCGCGAAAGGAGTCGTAGCCCGGAGCGATTCAACAGAGTTCCACCACCGTCTTCCAATGGATCTCCTCCTCGCAGCTTCCACGAGGCCATGTTGAAGCACAGATAAATGAGCAAACACGTGAAGGTGTTATTGGGAGAATATTTCTTACATCATATGACATTATTTTTGGCCGATGAAGAGCGTTACGTTGAAAACAAAAGACATGTAAAACTAGAATTGTTTGTTTTCTATTGTATTTCCTTATGTGTTATGATCCGACTTCCGCAGATTTGATACTCAGAATTTGTTGTTTAGATATGGTATGCTACGTTTAGCTTTTTAAATGTCAAAAACAAATGGTGTGTGTTGCTTTTTGATTCAGTTTTGGCTTTGGTTAACTGCAATTTATTCCTGGTCAGAGAGAAGCCAAACAGTTCATTTTCCCTATTTAATACAACTTATTTAACTAACCTGTTAGATTTGTAAGGGACTACTTATTCAAAAGTGATATTTACGTTTTCTAATATTGATTTTCAAAAAGAAGAAAAAGCCTTCAGAAAGAAAAAATGAAGTTTGGTGAGCTTAACGGAAAGAGTGTGTCTTCTGTACTTTGATGATAATTTAATTGATCACAGCCTATTAATCTCCAAATAAACTCTTGTGAAAAAAGAAGAATGATGAACCAAAACTGTAATGAAATGAGATTGTGATACCCAGATCATTGTATTACCTTTGATAATAAATGAGATTGTTTAACTGTTAAAAGAAAAACTCTTTTGTGTGGTTACAAACTAATTTTCCATTTATGACTAAACGAATCATGAACTCGTGCAATCTTAATTCAAAGCTCACTACATGTTTTTTTTTTGGACTAGAAAGCTCACTACATGTTCGCATATGGTTTAATTTTCCACTATCGATATTTATCATTAGTTATTAGGAGATAATCATCTTTACAATATTATGTTTATGTTTTTAAAGAAATTGTAGAATAATTCAGAATATTTAGATATATGCATAATTCAGAATACACACCCACTTTCTATCTTGTTAGTAAAAATAGGAACCAAAAATACCCGAAAAATATTTGGTTCTGTTTCATTTGGTATTCGGATAGCTTAGGTAAACTATCGGATATTTTGGACAAATGATCAAATAACTAAAAATGATTCAGATAAAAATTGTCAGATAAATAGGATTATTTTTAATATTTAAATAAAATATCCAGATATTTTTAGATAATTCGGATAATTTTGACTAGTTCATATATTTTTTAACAATTTGTATTTTCAAATACTTTCAGATACTTTTAATAAAAAATTTAATTGGTTATGTTATATGTATATATAATTAATATTTTATATATTTGAGTATTCATTCGGTCTTCGGTGTAGTTTTGGTTCATTTTGGTTATTTTAAATACAGAAATATAAAAACTATTAGAGTATCTGAGGGTTTCGATCCGGTTTCAGTTTGGTTCCGGTACGACTACGTTTTTTTTTTGTAACACCATATTTCATTTGATGGAACTTAAACTCCAATGTTTATGGGAGCCATTACACAAGCTTCATTCCAGAAGGCTTGCTTTCCCAAAGCATCAGCCTCTCCATTTCTAGTTCGTTGAATCCAAGAAAAGGAGATAGAATCAAAAGCTAAGAAAGACAGACAGACTATGTCAGCCACAATGCCATAGATCTCTGCTGCTTGTTGTCCTGAGTTGAGTGCTTTGACCAGCAGGAGTGAGTCAGTTTCATCGAACCTGTCGGATGTCCTTCTCAATACAGAATTGCAGTGCTTCCCATAGCGCCAGGCCCTCTGCCACCAGGGGGGAGTTGACGTAGTGACAGTGTGCTAGGATTGATACCTTCTCAGGTCCTTCTCCCACAATCCAGCCGAGTCCCGCTAGATGAAGGTCTTCTCTCCATGCATCTGTTTGGAGCAGCGTTGAGTACGGTGTCCTGTTTGAGTCTGGGACTCTCTGTGTTGATGGCTTAGCGGGAGAGTCGGGTGTTTGAGCAGAGAGCCATTCCTGCGCTGATGCCACCGCTTTTGTGATGATCATTTCCGTCGTTGTCTCTTTGTTGTTGAAAACATAGTCATTCCTTGCCAACCAAAGGTGCTATAATATCCAGGGGGCGAGTGGTCCCGCAGTAATGCCGGAGGGAGGGAGACACACCAACCTGCAAAGACTGTTCCAACAACCAGGCAAATTAACTAGTCCTCTAGTGTTCACGCTAGTGGAGAAAGGTGCCAGCTTCCATACTTTTTATGCTAAACCGCAGTGAAGAAAAATATGAGTAATAGATTCGTGGGTGTTGCATCTCTTACAGTTGATGGTGGAGGTGATGTTTCGGGTGGCCAAACATTCGCCCACTGGTAATGCTCCTCGGAAAATCTTCCATAATAATAGTTTGAGCTTTAGGGCAGTGTGGATTTTCCATACTCCAGCGTTCCAGTCAAAGGTGTCGTCTTCATGATCTATTGCCAGTAGCTCTGTTTTCTCCAAAGCTGCTTTGTATCCCGTCTTTGTCGTGTATTCTCCTGATCGGGTTCCTAACCAAATGAGTTTGTCAGGTGTCCTGTTCGACTAGGTTTCAGGCTCAGAATTCTGCTCTCTTCGTGTGGAATAATATGTCTGATCGCCTTTCTGTCTGAACCGTCAGGCAAGAGGATGCAAGCGTCAGTGAGGTCTTGCTGGTGTTCCGGTACTGGTCCCATAGGTCTAATCTGTTCGGTACAGCTTAGCCATGGATCGTTCCATAAATGGATCGTTTCTCCGTTTTAAATTTTTATCAATTAATTTAGTAAAATTTCATAATATTCTCTAAATTGGTGGACTAACCACTATAAAATCGTTATTCTCTAGAAAAAAAAAAGACAACAAAGGTTTCAAACCTCTTTGACCTTCATCATATATTAGTGCATGATGCAACTATGCATTAAAACAATATTATCATATTTTTGAATTTTCTCAAAATCTATGTGTTAACCATTACAAAAATATTGAGTTTTTCGGTAAATACTCTATATACTAATACCTATGATCTTTAGTGCTGTTTTAAAATTTCTAAACACATTCTACATTTGTATTAATGTATATTAAACTCTCTTTCATGGTACATGGGTATCGTTTTAATTTTTTATCAATTAATTTAGTAAAATTTCATAATACTCCCTAAATTGGTGGACTAACCACAATAAAATAGATATTCTCTAGAGAAACGGAGACAACAAAGGTTCCAAACCTCTTTGACATTCATCATATGTTAGTGCATGATGCAACTATGAATTAAAACTGTATTGTCATATTTTTTACTTTTTCTAAAAATCTATATGTTAACCCCTACGAAAATATTGAGTGTTTCAGTAGATGCTCTATATACTGAAGCCTATGATATTTAGTGTTGTGTTAAAATTTCTAAACACATTCTACATTTGTATTAATGTGTATTAAACTCTCTTTCATGGTAAAAGGGCATCGTTTTAAATTTTTATCAATTAATTTAATAAAAATTCATAATACTCCCTAAATAGATGGACTAATCACTATAAAATCGTTATTCTCTAGAGAAAACATAGACAACAAAGGTTCCAAACCTCTTTGACCTTCATCATATGTTAGTGCAAGATGCAACTGTGCATTAAAACAATCTTTATATATAAAGTAGACTTTTTCCCTTCTTCCGACAAGTGGCAGGGGGGTTTGCTGCCACGTGTCATCTTTTTGTCTTTTTACATTTTAGATCCTTCTTCTTTTAGATTATTGCAATTTGGTTCACTATTTTCTAACTATACATTATCTAATCCTTCTCACAATAACCATCATCATTTGAATTTTGCTAATATATTTTAATCTATTTTATTGTTCAAAAAATTGCAAAACGAATAAAGAAATAAGTAAAAAATATAAATGTACTTTAAATATTTAATTTATTCGCAGCTAAAAATAACATAAACTTTCGTTATTTTATTATTTTTTACTATTTTCTATTATTTCATTTACAACTATCTATTTATCTTAATATTAACCAAACTAAAGCAGAACACATAATTTAAACATAAAACCACCATAATCCCAGAGAAGAAAAAAAGCCAAAGAAACACTAACTCAATAAAGGTCCAGAGCTCAAAGGCGATCAAGAACGAAAACTAACTTACCCCACTTTATCA
>NW_013617479.1:1436-4784 GCF_000695525.1 Brassica oleracea var. oleracea | reverse complement strand
AACAAAGGTTCCAAACCTCTTTGACCTTCATCATATATTAGTGCATGATGCAACTATGCATTAAAACAGTATTATCATATTTTTAAATTTTTTTCAAAATCTATGTGCACCCCTACGAAAATGTTGAGTTTTTCGGTAAATACTCTATATACTGAAGCCTATGATATTTAGTGTTGTTTTAAAATTTCTAAACACATTCTACATTTGTATTAATGTATATTAAACTCTCTTTCATGGTACACGGGCATCGTTTTAAATTTTTATCAATTAATTTAATAAAACTTTATAATACTTCCTAAATAGATAGACTAACCACTATAAAATCGCTATTCTCTAGATAAAACGAAGACAACAAAGGTTTCAAACCTCTTTGACCTTCATCATATGTTAGTGCAAGATGCAACTATGCATTAAAACAGTAGTATAATATTTTTGAAATTTTTTCAAAATCCATGTGTTCTTCAAAAATATTGAGTTTTTCGGTAAATGCTCTATATACTGAAGCCAATGATCTTTAGTGTTGTTTTAAAAATTCTAAACACATTCTATATTTGTGTTAATGTATAATTAACTTTCTTTCATGGTACATGGGCATTGTTTTAATTTTTTATCAATTAATTTAGTAAAACTTCATAATACTCCTAAATTGGTGGACTAACCACTATAAAATCGATATTCTCTAGAGAGACAACAAAGGTTCCAAACCTCTTTGAACTTCATCATATGTTAGTGCAAGATGCAACTATACATTAAAATAGTATTGTCATATTTTTAATTTTTTCTCAAAATCTATGTGTTAACCCCTACGAAAATATTGTTTTTTTGTAAATGCTCTATATACTGAAGCCTATGATCTTTAGTGTTGTTTTAAAATTTCCAAACACATTATACATTTGTATTAGTGTATATTTAACTCTGTTTCATGTTACATGTGCATCGTTCAAATTTTTTATCAATTAATTTAGTAAAATTTCATAATACTCCCAAAATTGGTAGACTAACCATTATAAAATCGCTATTCTCTAGAGAACACGGAGACAACAAAGGTTCCAAACCTCTTTGACCTTCATCATATGTTAGTGCAGGATAAAACTATGCATTAAAACAATATTATCATATTTTGAATTTTTCTCAAAACCTATGTGTTAACCCCTAAGAAAATATTGATTTGTTTCGGTAAATACTCTATATACTAATGCC
This sequence comes from Brassica oleracea var. oleracea, assembly GCF_000695525.1. Classification (NCBI taxonomy): domain Eukaryota; kingdom Viridiplantae; phylum Streptophyta; class Magnoliopsida; order Brassicales; family Brassicaceae; genus Brassica; species Brassica oleracea. The sequence continues at coordinate 3,584 of NW_013617479.1, read as the reverse complement.
TATGATCTTTAGTGCTGTTTTAAAATTTCTAAACACTTTCTACATTTTTATTAATGTATATTAAACTCTCTTTCATGGTACATGGGCATCGTTTTATTTTTTTATCAATTAATTTAGTAAAACTTCATAATATTCCCTAAATTGGTGAACTAACCACTATAAAATTGTTATTCTCTTAAGAAACGGAAATAACAAAGGTTCCAAACCTCATTGACCTTCATTATATGTTAGTGCATGATGCAACTATGAATTAAAACAATATTATCATATTTTTGATTTTTTTTCAAAATCTATGTGTTAACTCCTACGAAAATATTGAGTTTTTCGGTAAATACTCTATATACTAAAGCCTATAATCTTTAGTGTTGTTTTAAAATTTCTAAACACATTCTACATTTGTATTAATGTATATTAAACTCTCTTTCATGGTACACGGGCATCGTTTTAAAATTTTATCAGTTAATTTAATAAAACTTTATAATACTCCCTAAATAGTTGGACTAACCACTATAAAATCGCTATTCTCTAGAGAAAACGGAGACAACAAAGGTTCCAAACCTCTTTGACCTTCATCATATGTTAGTGCAAGAAGCAACTATGTATTAAAACAGTATTACCATATTTTTGAATTTTTCTCAAAATCTATGTATTAACCCCTTAGTGCAGGATGCAACTATGCACTAAAACAATATTGTCATATTTTTTGAAATTTTCCCAAAATCTATGTGTTAACCATATACCGAAGCCTATAATCTTTAGTGTTGTTTACCGAAGCCTCCCCTACGAAAATATTGAGTTTTTGGTCAATGTTTTATATACCGAAGCCTATAATCTTTAGTGTTGTTTTAAAATTTCTAAACACATTCTACATTTGTATTAATGTATATTAAACTCTCTTTCATGGTACATGGGCATCGTTTTATTTTTTTATCAATTAATTTAGTAAAACTTCATAATATTCCCTAAATTGGTGAACTAACCACTATAAAATTGTTATTCTCTTAAGAAACGGAAATAACAAAGGTTCCAAACCTCATTGACCTTCATTATAATTAAAACAATATTGTCGTATTTTTTGAAATTTTCTCAAAATCTATGAGTTAACCCATACGAAAATATTGAGTTTTTGGTAAAGGTTCAATACACTGACGCCTATAATCTTAAGTGTTGTTTTAAATTTTCTAACCATATTCTACATTTGTATTAATATATGCTAAACTCTTTTTCATGGTAAATGAGCATCGTTCAATTGTTTTTATAGATTAATTTAGAAAAAGTTCATATACTCTCTAAATTAGTGGACTAACCATAATCGATATTCTCTTGAAAAATAGAGACAACAAAAGCTTCATACCTCCTTGAAAATCATCATATGTTAATGCAGGATGCAACTATGCATTAAAACAATATTTTGGATATTTTTTAAATTTTCTCAAAATTCATGTGTTAACTAACCCCTACGAAAATATTGTGTTTTTGGTAAATACTTTATATACTGAAGCCTATAATCTTTAGTGTTGTTTTAAAATTTTTAACCATATTCTACATTTGTATTAAATTATTATCAACTCTTTTTCATGGTAAATAAGCATCGTTCAATTGTTTTTAAAAATTAATTTAGTCAAATTTCATATACTCCTTAAATTAGTGGATTAACTGTTATAAATTCGCTATTCCCTTGAAAAATAGAGACAACAAAGGCCCCATACCTATTTGAACATCATCATATGTTAGTGCAAGATGCAACTATGCATTAAAATAATATTGTCATATTTTTTTAAATTTTCTAAAAATCTATGTGTGAACCCCTACGAAAATATTGGGTTTTTGGTAAATGTGTTATATACGAAGCTTATAATCTTTAGTGTTGTTTTAAAATTTCCAACCATATTCTACATTTGTATTAATGTATTCTAAACTCTTTTTCATGGTAAATAAGCATCATTCAATTATTTTTATAAATTAATTTAGTAAAATTTCATATAATCCCTAAATTAGTGGATTAACCCTTATAAAATCGCCAATCTCCTGAAAAATAGAGACAACAAAAGCTTCATACCTCTTTGAAAATCATCATATGTTAGTGCATGATGCAACTAAGCATTAAAACAATATTGTCGTATTTGTTTTTATATTTTCTCAATATTT
>NW_013617479.1:353-1396 GCF_000695525.1 Brassica oleracea var. oleracea | reverse complement strand
CCTATAATCTTTAGTGTTGTTTTAAAATTTCCAACCATATTCTACATTTGTATTAATGTATTCTAAACTCTTTTTCATGGTAAATAAGCATCATTCAATTATTTTTATAAATTAATTTAGTAAAATTTCATATACTCCCTAAATTATTGAATTAACCATTATAAAATCGCTATTCTTTTGAAAAATAGAGACAACAAAGGCTTCATACCTCTTTCAAAATCATTATATGTTAGTGCAGGATGCAATTATGCATTAAAACAATATTTTTATTTTTTTCAATTTTCTCCAAATCCATGTGTTAACCCCCCCTACGAAAATATTGAGTTTTTGGTAAATGTTTTATATACGAAGCCTATAATCTTTAGTGTTGTTTTAAAATTTATAACCATATTCTACAATTGTAGAAATGTATGTTAAAATATCTTTCATGGTAAATGAACTTCGTTCAATTGTTTTTATAAATTAATTTAGTAAAACTTCATATACTCCCTAAAGTAGTGGATTAACTATTATAAAATCGCTATTGTCTTGAAAAATAGAGACAACAAAGGCTCCAAACCTGTTTGAACATCATCATATGTTAAAGCATGATGAAACTATGCGTCAAAACAATATTGTCGTATTTGTTTTAAATTTTCTCAAAATCTAAGTGTTAACCCCCACAAAAATATTGAGTTTTTGGTAAATACTTTATATACTGAAGCCTATAATCTTTAGTGTTGTTTTAAAATTTATAACCATATTCTACAATTGTAGAAATGTATGTTAAAATATCTTTCATGGTAAATGAACTTCGTTCAATTGTTTTTATAAATTAATTTAGTAAAACTTCATATACTCCCTAAAGTAGTGGATTAACTATTATAAAATCGCTATTGTCTTGAAAAATAGAGACAACAAAGGCTCCAAACCTGTTTGAACATCATCATATGTTAAAGCATGATGAAACTATGCGTCAAAACAATATTGTCGTATTTGTTTTAAATTTTCTCAAAATCTAAGTGTTAACCCCCACAAAAATATTGAGTTTTTGGTAAATACTT
>NW_013617479.1:0-121 GCF_000695525.1 Brassica oleracea var. oleracea | reverse complement strand
TTTTCGTATTTTTTGAAATTTTCTCAAAATTTATGTGTTAACCCATACGAAAATATTGAGTTTTTGGTAAAGGTTCTATACACTGAAGCCTATAATCTTTAGTGTTGTTTTAAAATTTCTA
>NW_013617478.1:67820-68923 GCF_000695525.1 Brassica oleracea var. oleracea | reverse complement strand
CATGGCCTCCCATAAAGCGCCTCATATGGTGCCATACCTATGCTAGAGTGAAAGCTATTGTTGTAGGAGAATTCGACTAATGGTAAATTCTTTTCCTAGCTTCCCGTCCAATCCAATATACACATCCGTATCATATCCTCTATGGTGCGAATGGTTCTTTCGGTTTGGCCGTCCGTCTCGGGATTATACGCGGTGCTTATGAATAACTTAGTTCCCATTGCTTCTTGTAACGCCTTCCAAAAATTTGAGGTGAATCTAGGATCTCGATCGGAGACTATATCTGTTGGCACACCATGCAACCTCACAATTTGGTCCACATACATCTCTGCCAATACTTCTACCTTATCAGTTTCCTTCATCGGTAACAAGTGCGCCACCTTCGTAAGCCTGTCGACAATCACCCATTTCCACTGAGGTACTGGTAAGCTTTGTAACAATCCTCCTGGAATCTGATGCTCGACTTTGACTTGTTGACAAGTTTGACATTGAGCCACCCATCGTGCCACTAATTTCTTCATTCCTGGCCAATGATAATACCTTCGGATATCTCGATACATTTTCGTACTCCCGGGGTGGATACTGAGTAACGAATGATGCGCCGAGTTCAAAATCTCAACTCGTAGCCCTTCTCCTTGTGGTACTGAAATTCTCCCATTAAGTAATAGTGTACCATCTGGCGCCATATGATAGCCACTTGGGTTTGGACCTTCTTGACTCTTGACTTCCTCAATAATTCTCTTTAACTTTTCATCACGTTGTTGCTCCTGTCTGATCCGTGCGAGTAAACCCGCCTGGTTTACTGCATGCATGCCTAATGACTCACTTGGCTCTCCTTCAAATGCCCATAAAGTCATCAACTTAAGTTCATTCGATAACGCTTTCACTTCCTTTCCAACATCGGACTCCAACTTTCTACGACTTAGTGCATCTGCGACTACATTAGCTTTGCCTGGATGATATTGAATCTTCAGGTCGTAATCCGACACAAACTCCATCCATCGCCTTTGTTGGAGGTTCAGATCAGGCTGCGTGATCAAATACTTGAGACTCTTATGATCTGTGAATACTTCCACGACTTCTCCATATAAGTAGGATCTCCAAAT
>NW_013617478.1:65045-67687 GCF_000695525.1 Brassica oleracea var. oleracea | reverse complement strand
TCTGCGTACACAGTGTAAGGTTTACCTTGTTCAGGTAATGCCAATACAGGTGTTGTGGTCAAAGCTTTCTTAAGTTTCTGAAATGCTTCCTCCGTTTCTTTTTCCCAAATGAACGGAACTCCTTTTCCAGTCAACTTCGTCAGGGGCTTAGCGATCGAAGAAAATTTCTTGACGAACTTTTGATAATACCCAGCTAACCCGAGGAAGCTTCTTACCTCGGTTACCATTGATGGCCTTTGCCATTCCTCGATGGCTTTCACCTTTTCCGAATCTACGGAAACTCCTTCTCCAGACACTCGGTGCCCCAAGACCCCGATCTCTCTTTTCCAGAAAGAACACTTGCTGAACTTGGCATACAGCTTATGGTTTCTTAACCGTTCCAATACTAGCTTCAACTGTGCTTTGTGCTCAACCTCTATCTTGGAATATATTAAAATGTCATCGATGAAAATTATCACGAACTTGTCGAGATAATCGTGGAAGACTTTATTCATCAATCTCATGAAGGCCGCCGGTGCGTTAGTAAGGCCAAAAGGCATTACTATGAACTCGTATTGTCCATAACGAGTTCTAAATGCAGTCTTCATGATATCACCTTCTGAAATTGGAATCTGATGATAACCCGACGCCAAATCGATCTTTGAAAACAACTTGCTCCCCTTAGCTGATCCAACAACTCGTCAATCCTCGGAAGAGGATACTTATCTTTGATGGTGATATTGTTGATTCCTCGATAATCAATGCAAATCCGCATGCTACCATCCTTCTTCTTGACAAATAAGACCGGAGCTCCCCATGGTGAAGAGCTAGGTCTTATGAAACCTTTCTCCATTAAATCTTCAAGCTGTTTCTTCAACTCTGCTAACTCTGCAGGTGCCATACGGTAGGGAGTCTTTGCTATCGGCTTCGCTTCAGGTTCCAAGTTAATTGTGAAAGGGTTACTCCGAGGTGGAGGTAACTCTTTCAACGCTGCAAACACATCCTCAAACTCTTGTACTACCGCAATATCCATATTTCCAACTCCATTGCTTGCGGGTCCTTCACTAGCAGTTACTGTTACCAGATATGCTTCTCCATCCTTAAGCAAATCTTCCACTCTCAAGGCAGCTACTAAAGACACAGACTTGCTTGGACTGATCCCGTAGAACACTACTTGTCGTTGCCCGTTCTCCATGAACAAAATACGACCTTTTCCACAATCTAATTGTGCCCGATAGCCTGATAACCAATCCATGCCCAAGATAACTTCATATCCTTTTAAGGGCACCACCAACAAATCTGCCAAGAACATCTTCTTGCAAATGACTAACAGAACTCTTTTGACGCATTCTTTTGTTTGGAGGTTTTGGTCTCCGGGAGTCATTACAGCCACATCCATCCTGTCAATCACAAATGATCCCATAAACTCGGCAGCTACCTTAGGGGTCACAAAACTATGTGTTGCCCCGGAGTCGAACAATACATGTGTGGGACGCCCCGCAACATGTAAAGTTCCTGCCACAACATCAATATATATCAACGACATAATAATTATCTAGTAGAAATTAACCAATCCATCACAAGCAATCACACAACACAAAGTCAAATTAGTAAGGTTAAAGAACCCAAATACCTGTGATGGGACCCTTAGATGGGCCTGGAGGTTTAGTATCCTCTAGTTCTAAAGCGTAAACTCTACCTCCTATAGCTTGCTTTTTTGGCGCTGGTACGATTGCAGGTGGAGCTGGAGGAGGATGGACAGTGATTGACGTGCTAGGATAGGACGGTTGACGCTGCACTGGGTAGAGATGTGCCCTTTCTTTCCACACGTGAAACATGTAAGATTGTAGAAGTCTGACTAAAAGGATCCAGGTTTCTTCCCGTAGCACTCACTTGACTTATGGCCTATCTTGCCACAGTTAAAGCATTTCCCTGTGAACAGAGATCGTCGACTTGGCCCTCCCGATTCCTTTTCCTTATCTTTACCCTTAAAAGATCTTTGGTTTCCACCATACTTTCCTTCTTGATGCTGCTTGGATTTCTTAGTTGCCGCCTTCTCAGCTTCCAATCCAATCTCCACATTCACAGCCTTTTCCACTAGCTCGGTGAGACTCTCATAGTTCCTGACTGCCAGTCTATTTTCTAACTCTGGTTTTAGACCAAACATAAAGTTAGATATCATGGTTTCTTCATCATCTTCTCCTCGCAGCACATGTCGTCGCAGTCGCATGAACTCAGATTCATATTCTCTAACTGTCTTGTCTCCTTGTACTAGGTTAGCAAACTAACGTTGAAGCCTTCGCTTGGACTCCAGGGTGAAATATTTGCGTTCAAATTCTTTTTTGAATGCCGCCCAAGTGGTGACCAGATGTCCTACTTGGCGATCCCTACTCTCCCACCATTCTGTCGCGTCTTTGTCTAAGTAATACACCGCCATCTTCTTTTTAGACTCGGAACACGTCAGGGTCTCAAAATTTTTCTCCATAGTTCGAAGCCACTGGTTGGCTTCAAATGGATCTGTCCCTCCTTCAAAATGTGGTGTCTTCATATTCTTCATGGCAGTTATCAACGGTAATATCGGTGTAGCCACTGTAGGTTGTGGTGGCATGAGTGGTTGAGGCTGCACTTGAGGTTGTTGTAGTGACCGTCATGAAGCATCTTCA
>NW_013617478.1:62822-65013 GCF_000695525.1 Brassica oleracea var. oleracea | reverse complement strand
TCCTTGTTGTGGTTGATCATGAACTTCTGGTTCAATAGGGTTGTTCCGCCTTATTGGTCTTGGTCCTTGGACACTTGACTCGCTATCATCTGTTTCTGGTCTTCCCCTTAAAGTACGGTTTGGTGGAAAGTTTTCTTCTGGTAGTATCTCTTGATCATGTCCAAAGAGATTGTTGTTTCTTCCTACATTTTCTTCACTGGATCTTTGGTTGGTGTGTGCCAGTGTTTGCACCCTTCCCTCGGATTCATATCCCAGTCATCTTCTTCTTGAGACTCTTTCTGTACCCAGCATCCAATCCTGTCCTCCTTCACTCCCTCCCCTTCTTGCCATCTGCAATCCACGAATAGGAAATTTCCTATTAAGAATACTAATTAAAACGGAACTCTACTGGTTTCCTAACACATCTTTTACGACACATTTGACTCGATAAAACACGGAAAGTACGTGATTGACCGCATGATCTAAACCATGCTCTGATACCACCTCTGTAACACCCCCGAACTGTTTTAGACATCGGTCAGTCAGCCGGGCAACAATCAAACAAGAACATGCCCGAACGCCCTTTCTCTGCCAAGTCCGGAAGTGTTACGACGGGTTGAGAATAGACTTTCCAAGTCACAAAACATAATTCTGTAACCCAGAGTATCCATTCTAAACTTGTGTCCTCTAATCTTTGGCCTGAGGCTTTGCAACCCGTACCGAATCATAGAGTTGTGTTAGGTTGGACTAACCTAACATCAGATTCAACACGTCACGAATATAAAACATACTTTATTTCATATATATAAAACATGAAGTCCACAAGCCCAAAATATTATACATATCGTCCATGGATGCAGCCGAAGGTAAACATACATTCATATATCTTGAAAACGAGTCTTTAGCAAAAGATGTCCAATCTACACCAGCTCCTACAGTTCCGCGAGCGCTATGGTCCTTTCTACTGGTCACCTGCAAAAGGATGTGAGGAGTGAGTGAACTAGTTTCACTCAGTGAGCCAGGGTTCCCTATCTAACATATACAACTACCCGTCATTCTAACCCCAACCCCAAACACAAGCAAGACGGGTAGTTCAACAATCAATATTCAAGATACAGCATGACCAATTTAGGCAATAAACCATTAAACCATAGTAAATCAAAAGACTCTTTATGAGTGTCATATTAATCAACCATATATATATACTCCTAGGGCCCAACAGAATCACTCTTCCTCCACATAAGGGACACCGACAATCCCTTCACTATTACACCACACAGGCGTAGGCGCTCGGGAATCGCCCGGTCACGGTCCTCAATTGGATTCACCGTGCCCCAATCCTCTATCGGACTCTCCGGGGGCTGTCACATCCACGTGGGACACTCGGCCTTGGTGATCAAGCCAAGTTAAACCGAGCCCACCACTTTCCGGACCACGACCGGCTTAGTGGTACCATTTGAGGAAGCAATGACCTGCAACTACTACTAGAACCACCACGAGGTTCTCACACAACAGTACCAACACGAGGTACACACCATAACAACATATAATAATCACACCATCACAATGATCCGGGTGCTTAGACTAGTCTTGCTGTCCACTTAGCCCAGACATCGTCTCAAGCCTCGGATCCACAAACTGACACCTAGACCGGTCTGGCTATCCTAGCTCGGTAGCCGCCTCCGATGTCAGGAACCTGCATTAAAAATTCATTAACAATCAATTAACCGTGACTCACAGTGATTAACCGATGTGGCTTGACTTTCTGATTCCGGATGTTGATCAAACCCTTTTTATTCCCTCCAAATCTTTGTCTTGGTACCGTGATGTTAATCCCAAAAACCCAGCCTCAATTTCTTGAATGAACTGGTCTGGACAGATCAGAACTTGGAAAGAACCTTCTTTCTCTTCTGGACAGTCTTTCGGAACTTTCCGGCAGTTTATCGGTCTTCGAAAATGTCTATACTTCTAAAGCACCTAACTTCTTTCTCTCTCTCTCTCTCTAAGCCACGTTTTGGAGTGTACTTGGTGTGTCTGAATGAGAAAAAATGAACCAATGTAGCTGGGTATATATAGATGTTGCCGGCCAATAAGAATGAGCCACCCGATCGCATGTGTGTCATCCTGCATGCTTCCGGTCGCATGCATGGCGACACATGGGCGTCCACATGCCATGTTGCATGCTCTCTAGCAATGTCAGAAGACACCTCCA
>NW_013617478.1:36370-62664 GCF_000695525.1 Brassica oleracea var. oleracea | reverse complement strand
GACACACAGGCCTCTGCATGTCGGTTCGCATGCGCAGATCGCAGGTACTGCAACACCACGTGTTTCTGTGTGTCAAGCTGCATGTAACTGCTTTATGCACGTCTACACCTCCTTCTTGTGTTGACACTCAGCAGGTTAAATGGTTGACACCACGTCCTGATCCCTTAGATCAAGCCACCTCGAGCTTCTCGGTCGATTTGCGCGATTTCGGCCCTTCTAGTGAATTTTCGTCCAGCGATCAATCCCAAATATTTGTCCGCTCCTGTTCTGATGAGCTAAATATTTTTAATAGACTCCAGACAAACCTTAACTTTGAGGATAAAAATTTCCCGAGCCTTCGGCTTCCCCGAGAAATTCCATAAAACCGAAATCAGGCTTTTTTGTTTTTTTTTTTTAAGACGGGGTGTTACATATTGCCATATCGTTTTTGTTATTCTCATGCGCTTCATTCTCCACAACATCCCAAACCTTGTGAATCTTGAGTAAGATTTTCATTCCCATAGCCCATACCGTATAGTTAGTGGTGTTTAGCATAGGGCACTTGATTGAAGATGTTCCTCCTCCATCCTTTTTCGTCATTGTCATTGTGGTGATGTCTCCCATGGCTGTCGATCGTGGTTTTAAAACCTAAGTTGATTTCGCTCGGATACAAAATATTGAATTTAACGATTGTATAAGAAAACTTAATAAAGTATAACTCGCTTTATTAATTTTAAGGAAAATATCTCAAAACCTTAATTTCTCACGCACAACCTTTAAACTCATAAGTTCATGCCACATCTCAGCATCTTCTTATATAGAGATTAAAAGTTCCTAAACTCATTAGTACTCCCTAACCTAAACATAACTCGAATATGATTAGTTTAATTTGGTTCCCAAGTTAACTTCAAGATTATCTCCAACAGAGTATTGATAAGATCTGAACCAAAGTAAACCAATAATTTGGTTTAAGAATACACGTGTATTAGTGGAATTGTTTTTGTATTAGTGGACTTGTCTAACGTGTCATAGTTAGGAGATTGGGTAGTTACTTTAGGTGTTTGCTATATATTGATGTAGTTTTATTTGGATGATATGAAAAGAAAATTGTTCTTTAAAGTCTTTGGGATCCATCAAACATCGAGTAAGTAAAACTTTACAATACAGATACACAATACAATATTGAGATTTTAGAGCTGCTAGCAATGCGTGAGCTCCAAGAAACAAATATATTCTTACCAATAGTCATGATAGCAGAGCAGATAGCTGCAGAGCTCCAAGAAGGATAACGAGTTTTGAGAAGACCAGCAATTCCAGAGATATAAGGACAAGACATGACTGAAACAGCATTGAACAGAAGATGCCGAACATAAAACTGTTCGTTTGTTGGAGATACTGCTCCTGTGTAGGCAGCGATCACATTCACACCAGGTGCAATTTATTAAGGAAGTTATCGATATTCATAAAAGTAAAGATACACATATGTATATTTGCCTCTTTGTAGATTTCCTTTTGATCTTTTCCTATTGCCAAAGGCAATCCGATGGTATATATACAAGCCTAAAGGCTAATGAATAAGACAGGTTGATTCCATCGATATTCATCTCTTGTCATGGTATCAGAGCAGAAAATCTAGGAACCCTAAAATTTGTCCTTTGTCTTCTCTCTTACATCAATTTCACCTCTGTTTTCTCACGCAAGAAACAGAGCATTCTCATCTGCTACACTCTGTTTTCTCATTCAAGTTGCAGAGCATCCTTTCCTACTTAACCCTTCACGATGTCTATCACAACTACTGAAGGAAATTCGAAAAGAAAAACCATCTCACCATACGATTTGACGTCTGGTGACAACCCTGGAGCAATCATATCTCAGCCACTTCTCAATGGTCTCAACTATGATGAATGGGCTATTAATTTTCGAATGGCTTTGAGCAGTCAAAATAAGTTTGGTTTCATTGACGGAACCATTCCTAAACCTGCGGCTGGATCTCCTTATCTTGAAGACTGGACCGCCAATAACCATCTACTGGTTGGATGGATCAAACTTACCATTGAACCTAAGATCCGTTCAACAATATCTACCCGTGAGGTTGCGAAAGACTTGTGGGACATCATTCAGAAACGTTTCTCAATCAAAAATGGAGCTCGACTGCAACAACTTCGAAATCAGCTGGCTACTTGCAAGCAACAAGGAACTAGCGTAGACGATTATTTTGGTCGATTGACCAAACTGTGGGATGGTATTGCAGAGTGCACCGACTCCAAAAGATGCAGCTGTAATAAATGTGAGTGTGATCTTAACACTGCCCGTGAAAAGGAACTCGAAGTCTTGAAGGTTCATGACTTTCTTTCTGGTCTTGATGATGCTGTTCATGGAGTGGTGCGTTCTCAGATATGTGCCATCTCCCCTCTTCCTGATCTCGATACAGTCTATCAAACTATAGTTCAGAACGAAACTATAAGATCAGGCGTGGTTAAAGATGCTGAAGTTATGAGTTTTGCGTCACAGATCTCTGCATCCTCACGCTCTCTTCCTCGTGATGATTCTCGTACCGGAGGATTCTCACAGAATCGTGACGCATCCCGCTTCATTCCTGGAAATCGAGATCCTTCCCGTGTTTGCACAGGTTGCGGACGCTCAGGACATGAAGTATCAGGCTGTTTCAAAATCATTGGCTATCCTGAGTGGTGGGAAGACAAACCACGTAAGAATAAAGCTCCGTCTGGACGTGGTCATGGATTCACACCAAAAGCAAACAATGCTCAAATCATTTCTGCAAATTCAGCCTCTACGAGCTCTGCTTTTCCTATTACTGATGTTGATCGAGAAGGATTAGCTGGTGTCTCAGATGCTCAGTGGCGTACAGTCCAAAAGATGTTTTCCTCTGCCAATATCAGTGATCGTTTGAGTGGTAAGAATGGCAGTGTTACGTGGATTTTTGACACTGGTGCTACTCACCATATGACAGGACAATCTGACTTACTTCAGGACATTCATCCTATCTCTCCTGTCTTTGTCAAACAGCCTGCCGGTGAACTAGTTCCCTCATCACAGCGGGGAACTGTGTTTCTTACACCTTACTTGTGTTTGAAAAATGTTTATCTTGTTCCTGGCTTGCATACTAATTTGATCTCTTTTGGCCAGTTGGCCACTGATAATCATATTGTGGGAGAAATCACTGATCGTTTGTTGATAATACAGGACCGCACTACGAGGATGCTGATTGGAGTGGGTGATCGTGAGGGAGAGGGACTGTACCGTTTTCACGAGATTGAGACTGTGACATCAAATCAGACTACTGTCAAACCTGCTGTTTATGAAGCTTCCGCTGACACTACTCTCTGGCATCGTCGTTTGGGCCATCCTTCTTCTCGTGTACTTTGGAAAGTTCCTGGCATCAGTGGTTTATCTAGTAGTAGTTTATCGCTTTTACATGACAGTTGTGACATTTGCTTCCGCGCAAAACAAACTAGACAATGTTTTCCAGATTCTTTGATTAATGCAAAAGAAGTTTTTGATTTGATTCATTGCGATTTATGGGATCCATATCGTACACCAGCGTTTTGTGGATCTCGTTACTTCTTGACAATTGTTGATGATTGTTCTAGAGCAGTCTGGTTGTATCTTCTTCCCGACAAGACGAATGTTGCTCAACATCTACGGAATTTTCTGTCTATGGTTACACGCCATTTTTCAAAGAAAGTCAAGACGATCCGTAGTGATAACGGTACGGAGTTCATGTGTATGTCTCGGTTCTTTCAAGAGCAAGGAATCATTCATGAAACTTCATGCGTACATACCCCACAACAGAATGGTCGGGTTGAGCGCAAACATCGCCATATCCTTAACGTTGCTCGAGCTTTGCGATTTCAAGGCAACTTACCAATTGAATTCTGGGGAGAGTGTGTTCTTAATGCTGCGTATCTGATCAATAGGACACCATCCCAAGTGCTTAAAGGGAAAACGCCATTTGAAGTGTTGCATAGCAAACCGCCATCTTTTAAACACTTGCGGGTGTTTGGTTGTCTCGCTTATGCTCATAATCTTGACCACAAAGGCGACAAATTTGAATCAAGGAGTCGACGTTGTGTCTTTGTGGGATATCTGTATGGAAAGAAAGGTTGGCGTTTGTATGATCTTGATAGACAAATATTTTTTACTTCTCGGGATGTTGTTTTCTGCGAAACAATATTCCCACTTTCTCAAAAACAACCAAAGAAACCTATCTTACAGCAGCCTGAGGAACCACCAGTTATAGTCTCCACTGAGGATTCTATTGAAGACTTTTCTGTCCCATCAGCGACTGAACCTGCTGAGATCGATGGGGTTACTGTGAGTTCTTCAGCAGAATCAGAACCACCTAATTTTGGCGAGTCTGCTACAGTTCCTACAAGTGAAACTCAATCATCAGATACTGCTCCACTGGGGCGTTGACATCGTTCAAAAACTGCCTCTACTCGTCTTTGCGATTATGTCATTAGTACAGTCTCTCTCGAACTTCCCTCCGAATCATCTGCTCCTCAGTCTTCCTCAGGTATGCGTTATCCTTTATCTCATTATATTTCTGATGAAAGTTTTTCAGAAGGATATCGGTGTTATCTCACTGCAATTACCTCAGCAGTTGAACCTAAATCCTTTAAAGAAGCAATGAAGTTTGAAGAATGGAAACAAGCTATGATAGTTGAGATCAATTCTCTCGAGGATAATCACACATGGGATTTACAGGAACTTCCTCCTAACAAAACTCTTATCGGGAGTCAATGGGTTTTTCATGTGAAATTCAAAGCTGATGGTACAATAGAGCGATGCAAGGCTCGTGTTGTGGCTCTCGGGAATCATCAAAAGGAAGGTCTTGACTATAAGGACACATTTTCACCTGTTGCTAAGATGACTACAATTCGTCTTATTCTTGACATTGCTGCCAAGAGAAATTATGAAGTTCATCGACCAGGTGATAACCGTGTTTGTCGTCTTCGAAAATCCATTTACGGGCTTAAACAATCACCGCGGTGTTGGTTCTCATTTTGGATTGGAAATTTCTCGTAGCCCTTCTGGGATTTATCTTTGTCAGCGTAAATACGCACTTGATATTGTTACAGAAACTGGTCTGTTAGGATGCAAACCAGCCGGCTCTCCTATTGATCACAAATTAGCTCTCACGGAAAGCCCGCTTCTTGATGATCCATTGCCGTATCGCTGCTTAGTTGGCAGACTGGTCTACTTGGCTTCAACACGCCCGGATTTGGCTTATTCGATTCATGTCTTATCTCAATTTATGCAAAAACCTTGTGAAGAACATTGGCATGCAGCGCTGAAGGTGGTGCAATTTATAAAGGGTACAATTGGTCAAGGAATTCTTTTGCATTCTGATTCTCCTCTACATGTTACTGGATGGTGTGACGCTGATTGGGCAAGCTGTCCACTGTCTCGACGATCTCTTACTAGCTGGATTTTTCAGTTTGGCGATTCTCCTATTTCCTGGAAAACAAAGAAGCAGTAGACTGATTCGTGTTCTTCAGCTGGAGCTGAATATCGAGCTATGGCAGCAATATGTAAGGAGTTGCGGTGGATTAAATCCTTACTATACGAAATTGGAATTGATCACACTGCTCCGATGACTCTCCATTGTGACAACAAAGCTGCATTGCATATTAGTTCTAATCCAGTTTTTCATGAGCGTACGAAGCATATCGAGCTCGATTGTCATCGTGTTCGTGATTACATGTTGGATGGTACGGTCAAGGCGTCTTATATTCCTACAAAAGAACAACTAGCTGACATCCTGACAAAGGCGTTGGGTCGAAAGGAGTTTGATTCATTTCATCTCAAGTTGGGCATTCGAAACTTGCATGCTCCTGCTCCAACTTGACGGGGGGTATTAAGGAAGTTATCGATATTCATAAAAGTAAAGATACACATATGTATATTTGCCTCTTTGTAGATTTCCTTTTGATCTTTTCCTATTGTCCAAGGCAATCCGATTGTATATATACAAGCCTAAAGGCTAATGAATAAGACAGGTTGATTCCATCGATATTCATCTCTTGTCACAATTATATCCGGCCTCAGAATGTCAGGAGCCACCGAGATAGGACCTTACATGATAAAGCAGCCAGTGCATTTTGTATCCAAAACTATCCTAGAAGGAATAATGTGGGCAATAGGTTTCCTACATACATAAAAGACTTATATCTTATATATTAAAAGAGAAGTCACAACATTGATTCATGTGTGATTTAAAAAAAAATGTCATGTTACATTTAATTTATAATCTTATCATTTAAATTTTGGGCCGACCAGATGATTCATTGGATTTGTAGATAGTATAAATTAGATTTTTATTGGGCTATCAATAATTGGATTTAAACAATAGATGATTCATTGGATTTGTAGATAATATAAATTAAGTAGATATAATTTAATGTTGTAATACTATACCTCCATATGTTAAATATTTAAATATTTGTCGATGTTAACTTTTAAAATTATAAAAAAAAAATTTAAATAACAAAAATCATATTATCTAACAATGATTAATTTTTACTACCTTAAACCAATGAAAACAAATTTTAAACTATCTAATTTATTTTAAAAATTAAACAAAAACTACATGTTTAATTATTTACTCGATAATATAAATCTATAAAGCGAAAAGTTTAATTTTGTTAAAGCTTTCTAAATTTGTGAAATGTTACAATATCTTTGAATATGACAATACAACAATATTTTACTAATCTTTATATATATAGTTACGATTTTAATAATGAAATAATAATCCAAAAATATATATATAGAAGAAGATACAAATACATGTGAAAGTTTGAAACAATCTATTCAATGAAAAAATATACCGCAAACTTCTTATGTTTTAAAAATTGATAGACACATATATATTATAATATATACCAATTTAGAATTGAAAACAAAATATTTATATAAAAATAAATGAAAACAAAAACCCGCGTGGTTGTGCGGATTGAGAACTATATCTTATTAAAGTTGAAGTATCCTTAGGAATTAACCCTCACTTCATCTTAATATTTACAACTTATACCACTAAGATTTAAACCATTTTTCACTTCTTTCATTAAAGGCAATCAATTAATAAAATTTATGTAAAAAATTCCGGAAATCTATTAGTTAACTAATTCAAAAAGTAATTTCCATATTTCTCTCTTAACATCTTAACAATTAGTAAGGTAGATATTATTTATTTAGTTGATTTCAGAACTATTGATTTTTATTCAAAAACAGAATATTACCTTATTCTCTACTCATGCCTCTACGTATATGTTAACAGAATATATGTTTACATACACTAAACATATTAGGTGAATCACAATCTAAAATATATATTTAACTATTTTTGAAAGTAGTTACCAAAATTCACTTTTGGGATCTAAACAAAATATAGGAGTGATTTTCATAAAAATTACTTTGTTCATTTATTATATGTATATAATTTATTTCAAAATTTAAATATTAGAATATAAAATTAACATTAAAACAAATAAAACAAAAATAATTTAATACTTAGGCTTTGAATAGTAACCAAAAAAATTACGAGGAACACTATATTCTTTAACATTCCTTCAAAAATTTAGCATTCATGAGGAATTTGTTTTCCTTTTCATTCTTTTTTTGTACAAAATTGTATTTCTATTACAATTCTTCATCATTCCCAAAATTTTATTTCTATTCATTATTTCCTATTTGTTCCTAATATTTCTGTGATGGTTACCAGTTACACCTTTAGGATCTAAATGATGACATAGGAAACTAAGGAGAATAATCATTTCTTTCTCATTCCTTAAAAATTACAACATTTATGTGTAACATTTACTACCTATGATTCCTTATCGTTCTTAAAATTATAAGGAACTATAGAACAAAAATATTCTTTATCAAAATTGATATGGAACAAAAGTAATAAATACTATTGGTCTAACCGGTGACCAGGTGACCATTATAGGAATATTAGGAATGAGTAGGGAAAAAATGCGGAGGAATAAAATTATAGGAATGAAAAGGAAGATTATTCATTATCAATTTTAGTGAGGAACAAATTTGTTCTCTATTCTTTTAGAATAAAAAGAATGAGAAGGAATGAAAAGGAAAAATTATTTCATATAAATGGTAAAAAAAAAGGAATAGTAAAGAATGCATTATTTTCTTTCATTATTTGGTCACCAGTTAGATCCTAGGTTAAAATCCGTGCTTTCCACGGGATGAACGTTATATACAAATTATTTTTATGTATTATATATTATTTTACATCTTATGAAATAATAAATATATATTAAATATTAAAAAAATTCAGTAACTATTATGTATATTATTAAATTAATGCGAACACATAAAGCATCTTGTTAATACGAACAATCATTTTTCTATTTTATATGGTCTATAATTAAATTTAAATGATATTAACATAGATATATAGTATATTTTTAACATTCATATTTATTAAATATTTTTTTGTACTCATATTATTTTTTTGATGATTAATATCTTCTTATAAAAAAAAATTTAAATCACTGATAAAAATATTTTTCATTGTGTGATGTTTAATAATTTTAATAATTTATAATTATAAAAAATTAATTCAAAGTTTAAAATTTAAATATTAAGTTGTCAATATCTGTTCAAAGCTTATTTCAAAAAATTGTTCAAAGCAAATTTCATAATAAAAATATTTATGTATTTGTATATGGTATATATATTTTAATCTTAATATTTATTAAATTAGACTTCCTACTTATATGTTTTTCTACTTATGATTTTGTAATTAATTGTATCTTCTCTTAACAAAATATTTAAACCATGGTTCACGAAAGTTTTAATGTGAGACTTTTAACTGTTTTAATAATTTATAGTCGTTTTTAAAAATTCAAAATATAACATACACGAAAAACTCAAAATTTTTATTATATGGTTAATGTGGTTGTTTAATTTATTTCAATAAGTTAAAATTGAATAAAATGATAGAGGATACACTAATTTTTATCAAATCTTTATTATTAAAAATCATTAATTGTCATATATACTTTAGGTACATTATAAAATTTCGTAAATTTTATTTATGGAAAGAATGAAGAACATTAATAATTAATTTATTGTTAGTTTAATAAAAAGCTTATTATATATTTAGATGAACCAACCTATTTTTCTAGAAATTCTAAGAATCATTGTGGTGATGACACATAGCTACCTCAAATGTTGTAATATTTCTCTTCTAATATATAGGTGATTCTTTTTCATTTCTTTTATTTTGTTCCTACCTATTTTTTCCTGTTTTATTCATATTTATGTTCTAGTGGTCACCAATTAGAGCTTTATTGTATTACTAATCATTTATATTTGCAAATAAATACATTAAATACAAACAAACTACTTTTACTATTTTATAAATAGAAAAAAGGAACAAAAAACATTCAGTTCAAATAGTAATCCAACAATAAACACAATCGACTATTCCAGATAATATTAACAGTGCAAAAAAATAAATAAAATTACTGTCGATCAAGTCTGATATAGAATTATTTTTTAAAATAAAATTATTAAACAAATATTTAATAGTGGTAAATGTTTAAAATATAAACATTCATTCATATAAAAAAATTGAAAAATTTAGAAATTAAAAAAATACATGCACGGGTGCGCGGATCAAAATCTAGTGTTTCTTTTAAAACTTGAAACAAGTTGGGTTGTGTAAAAGCTACTGATGAATCCTCTTACTTGGTTTGGCTGATTGATACACTAAGATTGTATCTTTACTAATGTCAAGTTAACAGTGGTTGTTGTAAGTAGTAATACTTTAGATTCAATTCTAGAGGACCATTCTTACACTTTATTGCTATGAGATCAATATCAAGCTTAAACAAGTAGATTAAATGCAAATAAAATAATTAAATAAAGTAAGTGATAGAGTTGGTTTGGTTTCAGATTATAAAAGAACTAGGTTCAGAATAATTCATCGTGATACTTAGGATCATGAGCTATACAACTATTCAGGGAAGACAATACAAGCCAATCTAGAACTTGAACAACAAGATTAGATAAACCTAATGTCGTAATGTCTACCAATTTATCAAGCAATCCTAATGTCTAAACTGTCATTTGGATTAGAGAATGATGACAAGCATTAAGCTCGGATTCAATTGGTTCACGATTTGCCTTAACATCAGTTTTCATTGGCTAAGAACAAATCGCTTATCTATGTTTTTTTCTAGCAACCTAAAACACTTTTGATGATTAGATTAAACCTATATTCAGATGCTAAATGGACAGTTTAACACAAGCAGTAAGTTTAGAAAATGATAGAGATATTAAAGAATAACAATCCTATTTTTGTCTAGCTCATTGATCCATGATCCCTAACACCCTAAACTTAACAAGTTGACTACTCAACCATGAAACAAAAAAAACACAGAGATAGAGACTGATAGATACGATTGCAAAGTAAGTACAAATAAGGTTCATGGGTTCTTCTCTAAATCGAGAGAAATGGCTTTCTCCCTTTACAAAGTAGCAAATCGTAAATCTCAAAGCTTGAGAGTCCGGTTTCTCTCTCAAAAATAGCGTCCAAACTAATAGAAAAGAGGAAGAGAATATATGTAAAGGTTGCTGGCGGCTCAGAGAAAAATATGGGATGCTTAGGAAAATATCAAAATATTTTTTAGTTTCCTTAAAAATATCTGTTGTTGGAACAGACATTCGGGTGCGCTGCTCGGCTGCTCCGCGTGAAAAAAACTCCAATTTTCATTATTTTCTTCATGTGTCCCTCCAAAAGTCTCCTAACCTACTCCAGACCTGAAATGACTCGAAAAGTATTAAAAGACTCGATAAAGACTTAAAAACCATTTGGAGAACGTATATACAATGTGTCAAAAACACAACCTATCACTGATATTTTGACAAGTCAAGACTGTCCTTGAAACTGAGCTGTGCGGCAGGGAGGACAAGTGCATCAGCGGTTAGATCATTCCCACTGGCATTAGTATCTCAAGAACCATCTCTACCCCTTTAGCTAAAGGCACAGCTCAACCTTTTCCACGCTACCGTTCTGTCCTCTAAGGCACACCAATATCTTCCCCTTTGCTTTTTTTGGGTCAAGCGATCCAAGCTTGCACAATTGTCTTCACAAAAGAGATGACACAAACTCAGCAATGGTCAGAAACTCATAAACCATTTAGAATGTGTAAACGAGATTAGCTTCTCTGAAACAAAACTCACGCATCAAAAGCTGTAACATTCTTGGCTTTTGCCCCAGAAGCTCCCATTATTGGGGGATGATGACAAACTTTGTCCCTAAATCAATCAAGAACTATATCAAGCTAAACTCCAAGACATTGATTCAAGATTTGGAATCTAACCTTGTAATGCTTTCCATTACCGAGAAGGAGGTTACTAGCAAACTCACGGTCCATGGTGATCTGCCACGGCGCAACGTTCGTAACCGACGTTGTTTTTCTCTTCCAAAAATCAAAAATATGTTTTTAGTGTATTGAAAATTTGACTCCCAAAACTTTATGGTATATGATTTCACCCCTTTATATTTTTGTCTTCCATATCCAATTTTCCCAGTTCAATCAAAAACAGCGGTTTATTCACAAACTTAGGATTAAATCTTGGAATCAAATGCTCCAGTGCTCTTAACTGGAAAAAAAAAATCTTTCATACTCCTTCCCCAAAAATTAATTAAATAAAACTTTATTTTGATGAGAAAATTAGTAAAAGACTACAAAACTAAGAGAAACTTGTGTAATTACAACCAAAGGCATTTCGCGGATCATCCAAACCCGATCCATAAAATTTGGATTTCTATCCATAACTTCCGAAAAATTAGTAAGACTTGGTTTGACTGTAAAATTTGGTGTAACTGTAAGACTTGGTATAACTGTAAAACTTAGTAAAAGTTCAACTAATTTAGATTGTATCTTTTACATTTTCAATAATTTGTTTTGTTATTTTTTTGGACACATGTGTTATTATTGATATATTTATTGAAGTTAAAAATAAAAAAGATTAGTTTATAGAGAAAAACTAGAAAAGTTACACAATGTGGAATGTATTTTTAAAGAAATTTAGTAATAGAAAATAAAAATTACATGTCATAAACACACAACTAATACGTTGACCTGATGCTTTCTCATATTTCCTGACTACTTTCATAACTTCTTCACATTCACGGGGTTCCGCCTTACAGAAGAAAATGCTATCATCAGCAAAGAGAAGGTGAGATACTGAGGGGCTAGCGCGAGCGACTCGCATCCCCGTTATCTTCCCTTGATTCTCTGCTTGATTAAGAAGGCTAACGAGCGCTTCCGTGCATAGAATAAATATGAAAGGAGACAAAGGAGACAAAAAAATCTATACGTTTATGTAGTCCAAACCAGACCACTAAACCAATATGTGCGATTATATATGATGTTAAGCATTGATGTATAAGCCCATCAATGAGATTAGTGAATAAATATTGTATATAGCTAATTAGGTCTAAAATCAAAAGACTATTTTGCCATTAATGAGGGATGTTGGGGTCATAATCACTCATGGCAAATAAACGGTTAAAATCCTCCGTATGTTATGCAAATATGAGCGGTAAATGTCAAGATAAACTATACCACATAAGACAAGCCCATTTGCATAAGGATACAAGGACAAACTCCATTGCATAAGGATACAAGGACAAACTCCGTATGTTTCATTCCGGACAAGGAAAAAAAAAATTCCTATCCAAACATGAGATAATCGGAAAAATGTTCTTTCAGAAGGTTTGTGTGAGAAATAATGAATTTTATGTAACAGTCTTCAGTAAAATAGCTTTCAGAAAGTTTCCACGGAAAAAAATTTATAAAATAAAATATACAAAATTATATTTTGTAAAACAATTTTCAGAAAAACTTGTGTAAAACAAACGAGACAGTTCCGAAAGTCTCTGAGAT
The DNA here is from genome assembly GCF_000695525.1 of Brassica oleracea var. oleracea. Classification (NCBI taxonomy): domain Eukaryota; kingdom Viridiplantae; phylum Streptophyta; class Magnoliopsida; order Brassicales; family Brassicaceae; genus Brassica; species Brassica oleracea. The sequence continues at coordinate 49,735 of NW_013617478.1, read as the reverse complement.
GATCAACAGAGAAAAGAAAGGAACAGTAGAAAGGTTTCATCGCTCATGGGACCCACTTCTCTCCTTCCTCATGTTTGGGTCGCCCCTCAAGCCCTCACTTGGTTAGTGGGGTTCACTTTTCTCCTCCTCTCCATCTTGCATCGCCCCTCGAGCTCCCACTTAATGTTTGCATCAACACTCAATGCCTTTCATCACCCCTCAAGGCCTTGCATCGTTCCTCGGGCACCCACTTCCTTTTTGCATCACCCCTCAAGGCTTGCATCGCCCCTCAAGGCCTTGCCTCGCCCATCAAGCTCTCGAGTATCTTGGATCGTCCCTCAAGGCTCATGCATCGCCCATCAAGCTTCTTCGTGCTCTTCCATTGCCTCTCACATCTCTTGATCGCCCCTCAAGCTTCCTCAAGGACTTGCATCGCCTCTCAAGAGTCTTGGATTTCCCCTCGAGACTTTGTTTTGGATCGCCCCTCAAGCCTCAGTGAGGTCAACTTCTATCCTTCTTTCTTGGATCGCCCCTCAATCCTCATGCCCCGCAACTGAAGCTCCCATCATGTTCTCCTTTGATTTTTTTCAGAAAAGCTCTCCGCTTCATGACAATCGGATTTTCCGTTGAGATTTTACAAAGAAAACAAGAAATACGTTGTTTTCTCATAAAATTTTAGTTAAACGTCAAGTCCAGAACAGTTAAGTTAACACCATCATTTTTTGAAAAAATGAAATCATATTAATCATTTCATAGACCCACGACACCAAAAAACCGTAAATCGGACAAGTCAACGATTTCTCCGGAAAAAAGTCTTAACACGCGCGTGTAAGTCGTAAAACGACCCGAAACAACCTAAAAGACGATGAAATCCCACTTATGATTTGAAATGAAAACCAGCCTGGATGATAATGTTGGTTTACTTGGCTTGGGTAAGAATAAGGAAAAAGAAAGATAAATGGAAGATTTCCGAAGACAAACTCAAATCTCGAGTAGATAAGGAAAAATCTTTCGAGATGATAAAACCAAATCTCGATGGATGAAGAAAGGTGGCTGACTCTAAAAACATATATAATCACATTCGGACAGAGAAGAGAGAAATGAGTTTTTGGCTACAGAAATTCTCTGCACTTAAAAATTTTAGGCTTTATTTTCGCCATACATTATTAGAATTACATAAACTTAGCCTTTGTTTTATATTGCTTGGATACTATAATTACGTACATATATATCTTCTAGCTTGAACAATACATTATTAGGATTACATAAACAGCTCCATCTTGAACAATATATTGAGAATGCGATTATGTTTGTAAATTTGCTTCCAAATAATGATAGTAAATATATTAGAAAATATGCAATTGTGATTTACAAATAATCATTTGCCTGCAACTCTTCAGGAGATACAACGTCGAAAAATAATAAGTTGGAATTATAAAAATGACGACTTCAACTTAAAATAGAGTTTGGAAAGATCCCAAATCATCTAAATTATTCTGAAATTTAAGCATACATCTAACCAAATCATCACTATTCTGAACAAAACTTAAGTTCAATCCCTAGGGTAAACCTTTAAATTCAGCTCACTTCTAATAACCAATCATATTGACACATAAATTAATGAATAAAAAATATTAAATATTTTTTAAAAATCAAAATAACTAAAAAAAAATAACACTAACTTTAACAACGCTAACGCCGCCAGCTAAAACCCTAAATCCAAACTGTAACCCCAAACCAAAAAACTTATACCCTAAACCCAAACTCTTTACACTAAAATCGAAACCTAGACTCTAAAACCGAACACTATACCCTAAATCTAAACCCTAAAACTTAAACCCTAGACCCAAATTATATACCCTAAACCCAAACCCTAGACCCTAGACCCTAAACTCTAAACCCTAAACCATAAATCCTAAACCCAAACTCTAGATCCTAAACTCAAATCCTAAACGGTAAACCCGAACCCTATATCCTAAACTCAAACCCTATACCCTAAATCTAAACTCTAAATCCTAAACCCAAATCTTATACTCTAAATGTTTAGATTATTGTTGATATTGTTCTTTTAGAGTTTAAGGTTAGGATTTAAGGTTTGGATTTATAGTCTACGTTTTGTGTTCATGATTTAGGGTCTAGATTTTGGGTTTAGGGTATAGGGTTTGAGTTCAAAGTCCAAGGTTTGGGTTTAGGATTTAGAATTTAGATTATAGAGTTTGGGGTTTAGGGCATAGAGTTTGGGTTTAGGGTTTAGGGTATAGTGTTCGGGTTTAGGGTCTAGGTTTGGGTTTTAGGGTATAGGGTTTGGGTTTCGGGTGTAAGGTTTTGGTTAGGGTTACAGTGTGGATTTAGGGTTTAGCTGGCGGCGTTAGATTCGTTAAAATTGGCGTCCTTTTTTTAGCTATTTTGATTTTTTTAAAGATATTTAATATTTTTTATTCATTAATCTATGTGGCACTAAGATTAGTTATTAGAGGTGAAGTGAATTTAAAGGTTCACACTAGGGGTGAACCTAAGGGAAAACGGCTAATTCATACATCAACAGAGGACCATGGTCTCGATCAGTACATGAACTCCGACCTTGTGCTAAAACATACATGAACAATTAATATTTTGTAATTTCATACACGAACTAACAATTTTAGGGAAATACATACGTTGATCGTATCTTCGTTATTTAATTGTTAACAGTGGCTTATGTGGATTAACGGTGAGCTTATGTGGATTAAGAGGGTTATTACGTGGAAATTAAACATGGGATTAACAGAAAACGACACCGTTTTAGATTAAATTAAAAGACATCATCTTTGGAGAAACAGAAACCAACGTCCTCTTCGTTGAAGTCGCGACGGCAAAGAGAAGAATCAGAGTTTGAGGGAGAGAGAGAGAGAGACAATAGAAAAACAAGATTGAGAGAGCGAATCATAACACAAAAGAAAGTCAACTGCTTTGTTTTGAAAAACAAGAGTATCATAACATATTATCATAAAATTAGAAATTTTACAAAAGAAAGTGATAACATAAGCCGCTTCCTAATTGAAAATTAGAACAGAGGAAGAACAGAGGAAGCGCCTCCAGCTTCATGCTTCCATCATCAAAACACAAAAGAAAACAACACCAGAAACCTGAAAATTGAACACGAGTCATACCTGTTCATGCGATAGACCTACTGAAACAAACAAAACTGCAGCCATATATGTGTTTACTAGCCCTTCCCCATAATCCATTCTCCATCTCTCATAGCCACCACCAATAACTTCTTCCTCGTCATCCGAGACAGGAGGAGTTTCTATGTCATCATCATTCTCTTCTGGTTCATCAACAAATCCAGCAACAATTTCTTCAATACGTCTATCTCGCCGATTTGCTTCATTTCGATCTTCCTGGTCACGATCACCAACTATCTCTCTTATCTCAACATCGTTATCTCCTGAATTTGCACTCTCCTCTCGCTCCTTGTTTACATCTTCATGCTCAAGATAAACTTCTACAGTTTTTGTCAGATGTGCAGCAGTACAAAGATGTTGGGCTAATGGCGCCATTGTACGGAGATTGCGGGACACAGAGACGTTTGTGTTAGCGGCGCATTGTATGGAGATTGCGGGGCATATAGACGTCTATGCTAGGGCCGCATTGTATGGGGATTGCGGGGTACAAAGACGTTTGTACTAGCGGCGCATAGGTGATTGCGGGGTACAAGGATGGATTCTTGTACTAGAGGCGCATAGAGTTATGTATTTATATCCGTATAAGGAGAATGCGGGATGTGTGATCTAGTTATGCACTATCAGCGCATTTGATGTTTTATGTGGTGTATTAGACACCGTGTTTGTTTCATGCTAGAGCTAGGCCTACATAGTCGTAGTGCTATGTACTGAGTCAGTGGTTGGTGGTTTAGCATCTAATACCTCACGGAGTAACTCCCATGTTACTCACCCCTCTTTCTTCCCCTTGCAGGTGAACATGACGAATAGTTTGATATGTGGACGGATTGGTGTCTTGGGATCGTTGTATTTTATTTCGGCTTTAATTAACTTTTCGATTTAATGTATTTTGTTTTTAATTATAAACTTGTTTTATTTGGAAATTATTTAATTAAAAGGTTTGACATTTTATTTGGTTTTATGAATCGGTTTAATTTGGTATTTTTGGGTTAGTAGCACACTGCTCTCGAGAGAGGAGCAGACGGGTGTTACAGATTTTCAGAGAATTTCAATTGTTTACCTCATTTTTTCACTCCTCAATCTCCCAACAAACCAATTCCTTTGCCACTACTTGATTCGTTTTGCCACTTCTGATTATCAAACCCCACCCAGCCTTCGACAAAGACAAAGCTTTTCACCCGACCATTTTTTTCTTGTTTCTTCCGTTTCTTTGAAAACGACGTTGTATGACCTTTTTAAAAAATGCAAAGGTGACTCTGCCACGTCTTACTCTCTTAATCCACGTAAGCTTACCGCTAATCCACGTAAGCCACTGTTAACAATTAATTAACGGAGATACGATCAACGTATGTATTTCTCTAAAAGTGTTAGTTCGTGTATGAAATTACAAAATATTAAGTGTTCATATATGTTTTAGCACAGGGTCGGACTTCATGTACTGATCGGGACCGCGGTCCTCTGTTGATGTATGAATTAGTCGTTTTCCAGGTGAGCCTAAGTTTTGTTCATTTTTTTTCTTTTCTTTTTAAAAATCTTACAAAATCAATTCTATTTACTCAAAATCTTCTCAAATCCTACTAGATCTAAAATCCATCCAACCGTTCTTAAATCCTAACAAGAGTTTGACCTACATGTCCGTGCGAGTTTTATTTTTATTTTATGAATGTATAATTTTAATATAATTTTAAATATTTTAAATATATTTTTATAATTTATTATTATATATAATGTAATTCTATAATCTTAATGTCTAGATTTTTATTTGACATTATTAATATATCAATATTTGTTATATACATTTTACTTTGTTATTAATTGGTATTACATAAAAATATAAATTCTAGTTAGGTACAATAAATTCATAACTTAAAATAATCATTTAGATAACCTCACTCAAAATATATATTTTTAATTTTCACAGTTTCCATACAAAATATTTTTAAGATTTATTTTAGTTATGCTATAGAACAAATAGTTTCAAAAAAAATATACTTTGGCGTCTATATTTTTAGTATATAACAGGATTTTAAGTAAATTTTATAAATGCTTTACCAATTTTAACCTATTTTAATGGTGAATGATATTTTAAATGATTTTTCAAAAAAAGAAGTTAGTTTATTAATTTAATATAATTTTTATATTTAATTCATATAGTGCTTCTATTTTAATATAATATAAGCTATAATTAGAAATTTTCTGAAAATAACATACAAATGTTTTATAATAAAATATAATTAACATTGATTTGAATATTATTATACTTCTAATTACGAAATTAATTAATGCATTATTATATTAAAAATATTTAATCTTTAGAAAAAAATTGTTAGATTTTTGTTTTAATAGAAAAGATTCAATACATACCCCTAAGTAACGATCGAGCAAACAAATATTATAAACTAGCATTTTAATGTAAATTATTTAAAAAAATAAGAAATGTGATTACAAATTATTTATAAATGATTTGGTGTTTTAAAATAATATGTGAATAATATCAATGATTTATAGCCTCATCTTATATATATTATATGTTATTTGTGAATATTTTCAATAGCATATAGCCTAAACTTTGAAAATCAAAAGTTAATTTTATTTACTTTAAAAAATTTAAAAGCCTTGTATTTATTAATTATTATTTTGTACTTTAATTTAATGTTAAATTTCTAAAATATCATATATATTAAGTGAATTTATTTATAATTTTTTACTTTGGTCAACTTAATTTGTTTGATATTGGTTTCTATTTTATTTTGAAATGAAAATTGTTTTAAAAATGTTGACATTTTTGAAAATTAAAAAGAAAAATAATGATTTGTCATAATATAATTGGTCGTTTTAAATCTCATGTGGACATATTCAGTGATTTATAGCCTCAATGTTTTTATAACATAGCCTAAAATTTTATATAATATAGATTTATGTTAAATTTCAAAATAATTAGTATTTATATGAGTCAATTCCATTTTAATTATTTATTTAGTAGTTTTCCTTTTTGATATTGAATTCCATTTTGTATTCAAATAATCAGTTTTGGAAATTTTAACATTTTAAAAATTAGTAAACAAAAATTATGTGTATATTCTCAATGTCTTTTAACCTCAGTTTTTATATAGTAAATAAAATGATAATTTAGCATATTTTTGGTGTTTTAGAAATATGATGTGAATATTCTCAATATTATATACCTTCAACTTATACATAGTATATTTTATTTGTGAATATGTTCATTAGCAGATAGCCTAAATTTTGAAAATCATCAGTTAAATTTATTTACTTATAATTTTTTGAAAGTCTTGAATATTTTTAATTAATTATTATTTTGTATTTTTATGTTTATGTTAAATTTTGAAAAAATATATATTAAGTTAAATTATTTATAATGTTTTATTTTTGTTAACTTAACTAATTTGATATTGGTTTCTGTTTTATTTTGAAATAAATAATCTTGGAAAATATTAACATTTTAAAAATAAAAAAAATTAAAATAAGGATGTGGCATATTTTTATTGGTCGATTAACATTCTACGTGAATGCTCTCAATGACTTATAGCCTCAACTTTTGTATAGTATAGATAGTAAAATTAAGATAATGATTTGTCATAATTTGATTGGTGGTTTTAATCATATATGAACGTTCCTAGTGGCTTATAACCTCAACTTTTATATAGTATATAAAATAAAATTTGAAAATTCTGTCATAATACATTTTTAAATTGATTATTATTTTGGTAATTTTTGTAATGTTACTTTTCGAAATTATGTTATATATTAAGCTAACATATCTATGGTGTTTTTCACTTTTGTAAGTTTTCCATATTTGATACTAGTTTATATTTTATTTGGAAATAAATAACTTTTTGGAATTTTTAACATTTTAAAACTAATAAACTAAAATAATGATGTGTCAAAATATGATTGGTCATTTAATATCTTACGTGGACGTCTTGAATTGTTTATAGCCTCAACTTTTATATAGTATAGAACTAAAAAAGGAAAATTATTATCAGATAGTTTTATTTATAATTCTTTTTTTTAAATATCTTATTATATAAAAAGGGTAAAAAATTTTCACATAGCTTTCACAATTTTTTTTTTTGGTTTATGAATTAAAAAAAGGAAAACTACTATCAATATTTTTGTTAAATAATTATATATTTATGATAATAATTATATATTTATGATCATATTTTTAACACTTTTCACAATCTTAAAATATTTATTGTCATGTGTCGCGATCATGTTAATTAGAAATTTTATACAACAAACTTTTTTAACGCTGATTTATTATGATATTATAATTATGAGAAAAATTAAATAGACGATTCGACAACTGACAATACTACCTACCTTATGATGATCTACACCTAACTGCATCACCTGAGCCGTCCTACGAAGATCTACGCCTGACCGGATTTACTTGCACCATGCTGAAGATCTCTTGTAAACTTTTATTCCATAGTCTGCATAATTATTTAATAAATCACCTTTTCCAAGAATTGAAACATATACCTCTTTTAATGTGCAATTTGCTAAATATAGCATAGCCTGGAATTCAAATCCCAGACCCAGACCAGATGTAAAAACTTTTAAACCTTAACCACTAGGCTACGTGTTTCCACGGATAACAAGCTTTATATAACAAAACAAGATGAGAGGCGATGAGAGGCCAATTGGCGTTTGTGACATATGTTATTTTGTTTCGCATGTAATTTAGGTTTTGAGAAAACAAAATCTAAGAGTGTAACTTTGTTGCTAAATAAGCTGCGCAAGTATCGCAAAGCTATTGGGTATTCTCTCGATCACATTCCATAAATCTCGCCAGATTTATGCATGCATAGGATACACCTGAAAGACGAGTCAAAGTCATCTATTGAGCATAAAAGGAGACTGAATCCAAATCTGAAGGAAGAGAGATAATGAAGCTTCTGGAAGCAGGAATTATCTATCCAATCTCAGACAGCAAATGGCTTGGTCCAGTACATGTGGTTCCTAAGAAAGGAGGAGTTGCAGTGGTAAAGAATGATAAAAATGAGCTGATCCCTACGAGGATTGTTACTGGGCACATGATGTGCATAGATTATAGGAAGCTCAATGCTGCTACAAGAAAAGATCATTTCCCTCTTCCCTACATAGATCAGATGTTAGACAGGCTTGTAAACCACAAGTACTACTGTTTTCTCGATGGGTATTCGGGATTTTTCCAGATTCCTATCCATCCGGACGACCAAGAAGAGACACATTCACTTGTCCATATGGTACTTTTGCATACCGCAGGATACCCTTTGGACTTTGTAATGCTCCTGCTACCTTCCCGAGATGTATGATGTGTATCTTCACAGATATGATCGAAGATTTCATGGAAGTCTTTATGGATGATTTCACGGTGTATGGAACCGATTTTACATCATGCCTTAACAACTTATGCAAAGTATTAGCAATATGTGAGGAGGAGAATCTTGTCCTGAATTGGGAGAAATGTCACTTTATGGTCAATGATGGAATTGTTTTGAGACACAAAGTTTCAGCAGCCGGTATAGAAGTAGATCGAGCTAAAATCAAAGTAATGACCGGTCTGCCGACATCCACCTACGTGAAAGACATGAGGAGTTTTCTTGGGCACGCTGGTTTCTACAGGAGATTAATAAAATACTTTAGCAAAATAGCTAGACCGCTAACAACTATCCTGTGTAAAGAAGTAAACTTTGACTTCACCCCTGAATGTTTCAAAGCTTTTGAGGAGATCAAGTCAGCTTTAGTAACCGCCCCTATCGTGCAAGCTCCTGATTGGATTTTACCCTTTGAAATAATGTGCGATGCAAGTGATTTCGCTGTAGGTGCAGTACTCTGCCAGAAAAAGGACAAAATATTACCTGTTGGCTGCTATGCTAGTAGGACTCTCGATGATGCACAAAAAAATTATGCAACAACGGAAAAGGAACTACGGGCAGTTGTCTTTGCTTTTGAAAAGTTTCATCCCTACCTAGTTGGTTCGAAAGTAATTGTCCACACCGATCACGCCGCCTTGAAATACTTAATGCAAAAGAAAGATGCAAAACCAAGACTTTTGAGATGGATCCTGCTCTTGCAAGAATTTGACATCGAAATCAAAGAAAAAAGGGGAGTGGAAAACGGAGTTGAAGATCATCTTTCTCGAACTAGAGTTGACAATGACGTTCCAATCGATGATTCCCTTCCCATAGAAAACGTTTATCGAGCAGAATCAATGCTTATCGGTAATGTGCATCTTACATCTTAGAACGCATCGATCGACACTCAACGAGAGGTATCGATCGACACATTAAACAACCATCATGATAATACACTCAACGAGAGGTATCGATAGTTGACATAGATATCAATGTCGCTGGCCACCTTACGCAAGCCAATATAGGATCTCTCGGTGATAGAAGTTCCAGCCTGGAGGTGTGTGCGTTGACTGCATCCGGTTCAGAAGGGCCATGGTATGTTGATATAGTGAACTATATTGCCGCTGATGTAGAGCCAGACACATTTTCAGGATATACCAAGGAGAAGTTTCTAAGAGAGATCCGAAGATATCATTGGGACGAGCCTTATCTCTATTAACATTGTTCCGACGGAATATACAGACATTGCGTAGCAGAATCTGAATTTCAAGACATTATATTCCACTGCCATGGATCTGATTGTGCTGGGCATTTTGTAAGTTTCAAAATAGTGTCTAAGATTATACAAGCAGGCTTCTGGTGGCATACCATGTTTCGAGATGCTCAGTCCTACATAGCACGATGTGATCGCTGCCAATGAAGAGGAAAACTCAGCAAAAGACACGAAATGCAACATAATTTCATACTTGAAGTGGAAGTGTTTGATTGTTGGGGCATCGACTTTATGGGCCCTTTTCCTTCCTCGCACGGGAACAAATATATCCTAGTCGTTGTCGACTATGTATCTAATTGGGTAGAAGCAACAGCATCCCCGACGAACGATGCTGGTGTAGTCGTTAAACTTTTCAAAAGTATCATTTTCCCACGATTTGGAGTTCCTAGAGTGGTAATAAGCGATGGAGGCTCTCATTTCATCAACAAGGTGGTTGAGAAGCTGCTTATGAAGCATGGAGTCCACCATCGAGTAGCTACGCCTTATCATCCTCAGACCAGCGGACAAGTAGAAGTTTCCAACTGTCAAATCAAGGAAATTCTGGAAAAGACAGTGTGAAAAACAAAAATAAAGGATTGGTCTACAAAATTGGATGATGCACTTTGGGCTTACAGAACTGCATTTAAAACGCCACTCATAACTACACCATTTCACCTACTTTATGGGAAAGCATGTCACCTTCCGGTGGAGTTAGAACACAAAGCGGCATGGGCCATAAAGATGATGAATTTTGACGTCAAACCTGCTAGGGAAAGGAGATTGGTTCAGCTGAATGAGTTAGATGAAATCAGACATCGCGCTTATGAAAACTCAAAGCTATACAAGGAGAGAACAAAAGCTTATCACGATAAGAAGATCATCTCTAGACATTCGAACCAAATGACCAGGTGCTTCTGTATAATTCTCGTTTGTCAATATTTCCTGGAAAATTACGCTCACGATGGTCAGGTCCCTTTACTGTTAAACAAGTAAGCCCCTATGGGACCATGGTTTTAGTAAACTCTAAAGGAGAAAAGTTTATGGTAAATGGACAAAGAGAAAAGCATTATTGGGCGAAAGAAAAGATACTGGACAAACAGATTACATGTCTAGGAATGCCACCTACTGATTGATATGGCATCACAGTCGACCTAAACGACGTAAAGTAAGCGCTGAGTGGGGAGGCAACCTACTGATTACGTATTTTCTTATTTATCAAAAAAAAAAGAACAAAAAAAAAGCAAACAAAAATTCAAGGAGGCAATTGCTCAAAGCATCGACCGATGGGACTGGTCGATATCGATCGACAGTTCATTACCATAAACGAAGATTGCCACTTTATTCGACATAATAAAAGTTAGCACTAAATGCTAGCTTAAAATTAGTTTTTAAATAAAAAGATAAAAACTATTCGAGATAAGAAGATTGCCACTTTATTCGACATAATAAAAGTTAGCACTAAATGCTAACTTAAAATTAGTTTTAAAATAGTTTTTTATTATAACTTCCCGTCCGTATGGCGGACCAATCCTAGTGTCTTATACAAATACATATTCTTATCCCAGAGTGCAGGCCACATGTTCGTATTGTTGATAAGACCATCAAGAACATGATCTGCTCTTTATGATACGACACCCATCTTTCTATAGCGATAAGATGCAACGTTGGCTTGAACGAATCACAGTCTGACGAGGTCTAGTTAGTTGTTTCTTCTATCGATTGTGTTCATTACTGAAAGCATAAACCTCAGTGGCATGTATTTTTTTGTTGATAATCAATTTAAATTTTCAGAAAAAAACAAACAAACACATATTCATAATATTTGCGCATATATGTACTCATGTACGATGATAAGATCATAATTTTACGACAATTATGACATCATCACAAGATGTAACAAAGATAATAGGAAAATATTCTAGTTATATCAAGAAATTGAAAACAAATACTCACGTAATTTTTCTTGTGAATATTACTGTGTTTTGTGAAAATAATATGAAGAAACTTAAACTTATATATTGATGTAAAATATTTGCAGTAATGTTTTGCTTATTATTTTGAAACATAATTTTTTTTATTAAAAAGGAAATTTTTATTTATTTATAAGAAAATAATAAGATTACTTTTACAATTCTCTTTGTTTAAACTTAAAAAAGGAAAATTACTTATTTTTAATTCATTTTTATTTAAGATGTTTATTAATATATTTTTGTTAGGATTTTATAATTCGTTTTTAAATATTTCTTTAAAAATTTTCTGCTTGTGTTTTTTTAAAAAGAAATGTAGGATATTTAAAAAGTACAATAATATTTTTTATATTTCTATTTTTTCAGTGTTTTAAAAAGGAAAATTTGGATTTGAAAAAAAAAAAAGAAACTTACTAACAAATATATTTTTACTATTCTTTTTGTGTAGGATTTTAAAAAAAGGAAAAATATTATCAAATATTTTAATTTATTATTATTTTTAAATATGTTATTATTTAAAAAGGGTAAATTTCTTTCACATAGCTTTCACAATTCTTTTTTGGTTTAGGAATTTAAAAAAGAAAATTACGATCAAATATTTTTATTAAATAATTATATATTTACGATAAAAATTATATATTATCCAGACATATGTTATTTTGTTTCGCATGGAATTTAGGTTTTGAGAAAACAAAATCTAAGAGTGTAACAGGCCTAAATGCGTTAAAGCCCAAGTTTATAATAAATCTATTAATTACCGATCACATTGTGTGTACTTTGGTCGGAAGGGAAAGATATCAGAAGTGATATGTTCTGTCGGTATACATACATAAATATATAGATCCAGAAGAAATCGGCGAACCTACATTTATTTCCATAACAAATTCGATCCTTGTGGCGATGATATCCGATCTTCCAAGGGATTTGGCGGAGAGGGTGCTCTCTAGGCTTCCGGTGACATCTCTGGGAGGAGTGCGATCTACATGCAAAAACTGGAGAGCTTTATCAAAAGACAGGATTTTTACAAAGAGGCACATCAGTGAAGCAAAAGCAGCAGCAAAGAAGAGGAAGGAGTTTCAGGTGGTGATGATGCTCGATTTTAGGGTTTATCTATTCAACGTCAATTTTACCAATCTCCTCAATACATCTATGGAGCGTATAGGTAAACTTGTTAGCCCAGATCGTATCGAGATATCTCAAATCTTTCACTGCAGCGGTTTGTTGTTATGCATCACCAAAGACAAATCTAGGCTTGTTGTGTGGAACCCTTGTTCCGGACAAACGAGGTGGATCGAACCACCGAGAAATTCTTATTACGACATATTGGACAGGTACGCTCTCGGTTATGAGATGAAGAAAGACAAGTACTCGCAGCGTCCTAGCCTCAAAGTGTTGAGATTTGTGGATGATTACGACCCGCGGGTGAATCGTCGAGTTACTAAGTTTGAAATCTACAATCTAAACTCGAACTCATGGAAAGTTGTTGATTGTGTCAATGATCCGGACTGGGAAATAGAATCTCACCACTATGGCGTGTCTATCAAAGGCGGCAACACTTACTGGTGTGCACGACAGAAGCATGATCCACCACGCCCGGATTTCCTTATCTGTTTTGATTTTACAACCGAGAGATTTGG